>NC_061117.1:79537622-79590580 GCF_002878395.1 Capsicum annuum | reverse complement strand
TATATATATATATATATATATATATATATATATATATAATATTTTACCTTCTAGAATTTTTAGTGGATCTTGGCTATTTAGTGCTTCTTTCATGAATCTTGAATCAGACGTTGTACCTTTCCACCCAGCTAACACATATGTGAATTTTAAATCAAATATACATGCAGCTAGTATATTTTGTGTTGGATAATCTTTCCTCCCACAATATTTTGGTGCTTCATATAGAGAAACTTTAACACGTATATGTGTTCCATCAATTGTACCAATACAATCCTGATATTATAGTATCCATTAATAATATAAATATTTTTGATATTAGATTAAATTAAATAATGTTAAATTGTGTTTACCTTAAAATATGGGTAGAATCTTTGATTATTGGAGACTTCAGAAGGAATATGGGAGCCATCAGGTTGTTTGATAAATTTTTTATACAACCTCAAGTTAGCTCATAGGACAACATAAAAATAACGACCCATAGGACAACATAAAAATAACGACTGACCGACTCTCCAAATCATAGAAAGATGAAAGATAGCTCACGATTTGTAACATTATATGCTAACAAGTAAAATTCTTTCACAACTTGTTCTTCAACTGTAACTTAAAGTGTTGGTATAAGGCCTCCATCTCTAACTAAAATGTCACACAGACCAGTATAAGCTAAAGTGATCATCCTTAATATACTACGGCAAAGTTCAGTCAAAAATAGATAACTGAATAATTTATCTCTAACTTTCTCTCTTTTAAGTCGTATATCATGTGTGATCGTACGTTATCATTTTTAATTCATATACTTAAGTCCTAAACCAAATAACTACTTGAACACAAGTATATGAAGCTAATGAGGTCACTTGTCTCAATATGTTACTACTATTTTGATTATTCTGATCAGCCATCTATAATAAAATTAAGAGAGATGCATCAAAATAATTAAACTATGTACATATAAAAATATATTTGAATAAAAATTAGCTATGAGATTACACATTTATAAACAACATACATGCCTGGAAAGACAAATATATGTTGAATGTTAAACTACTGTAGATTGCCTTTGCTTTTATCCATGAAATACCTACAGTATTGTAACACTATTTTTCTGAGACGTTAGGTTTTGTAGATTTTTTGTGTATATATATTCCTTCATATGGATATACTACTTATGTTTACTATTTTGAATAGTTTATTTTTACCACTAGGGTTCGAGGCTGAGTCCACAGTTTTATAATTCTGAAAGCTTGGTCTTTTCTTGGCTCTTTGTGACCAAGTTGCTAATCCCTCTTAGTTTTGTTTGGTATTAACTATATGATTTTTTTCTCTTTTCCAGGTTATTGATAAAGTTCAAGAAGAAACAAAATGTTGTGCAGGTACTACTTTGGGCTGCTAATTTTTAGAAAGTGTTATAACCACTTCTATTTTTTTATTCATAACCCCTCCCTAGGACCTTCCACCCTTTTTTGCTCTAAGGGGACTCAAACTCACAACCTCAAGGTTTGAAGTGACGGGTTCTAACTATCCAACCACTTTTACTTTGACTATTTGATCAGTGTGGAGTTTGTTTATTATATGAATATCTCCCTACTTGCCTACAATTAGTTTCTGAATATTCAGCTTACCTAGAATATTGTTAATTTCATTTGCAGATAGAAAAGCATCTAGTGTAGGTGGGTGAGGAAGGGGAAGATGAGATAAGGATGAAAGTTTTTCTGGAAGAAAAGCGAAAGGAATTAGACGTGGAATGGAAGATGTGGGTGCCAAAGGTCGGGACAAAGAAAGAGTTGGTGCCAAGTCTGGTGGTAAAGGTATGAAGTGTCTAATGCAAGGTATTCGTAATTTTTTTCTTCTTTTGTTAAAATATTTGGTCCTTAGTATGTGTGTTTATTTAACTCAATATAAACTAGTTTTCATTATCAAATCTGAGGTGTTGAGGTTCATGTTAAAGATGTTTTTCACTTTATACATGAAAAGCTAATTAACATGAGATGAAACCATTTAGACTACTTTTACTTTCTGTTACCATGGGATTTTATTCCTTCTACTCTAGCTTGTGGTATTATTAAGATTAGGGAGGTAAAATTTTTATTATTATTATTAAGCTTGTGTTAATTAACTGAATATTGAACTAGGAATGCTAATAATGGCATTAATCGATCCATTGTTGATAAAAATTATAGAGGAAAGGAGGAAATAGAGGAATAAATAATGACTTGGTTATCTTGTATCAACTTTATTGTCTTATATCCATTTATTTTTCCCTTGTCTAAAGGGCCAACTAAATAATGTTTGATTCTCGTATTAAAAGGAAGGTCAGTGTTTGTTATTCTTCAGCTATTAATTTAAATGTTTTTTCTTGATTATCTCCCCTTTTTTGATGTGGTTTTGTTTTTACTCTAATTTTAACCTATCCCAGTGTCTTTTAAGTGAAGTAATCTTACTGAACATGAGGTGATCACTGGTCCCAACAAGTACAATAATGAATCGAGATTACTCAGGATCTGATGTGGACGTCAGAGGGGGGGAAAAGAGAAGTCACATCACTTGAGGATGGAAACAAATGAAGTATTGTGCTTGAAAATGAATCAACAACATTCTTGTCTGTTTAATAGTACATGTTTTCTATTTCAAAATTGTTCCACTGGCCTCAAGGTCATATGGAAAACTACTATGACAACCTAGTACACTAAAGCTCTCGTTATGGGCAGGATTCAAAGAATGACCACAAGGGCCTATTACACACAGCTTCTCACCTTACATTACAGGAAGAAGACCTAAACATACACTGATGTGAGGATATTTATAGGAAAAATTTATGGTAAGCTACTCAGTCCCATATGGAACATCAGTTTTAGCATAAAAATATTAGACTTAAAGTAGAGCTTAAGGGATAGACACAAAGGTCCTTTCATTTATTTTACCCACCGAACTACAATAACTTTTTTGATATGATCCTGCAAGTGGAGTCTCGAGAGATCGTAGGACATACGCAGACCTTTTCCTACCTTTGTAGGGTAGAGAAGTGGTTTGCAAGACCCTCAACTCAAAAAAGTGCAATCAAAGCAGGATATAAAGAAAATTAATCTTGCTGTAACATAGCAAGATAAATAAAGTAATTGAAGTAATAGGTAGTAGTAACAATGTGCAATTATAATCCACCTAACTACGAATAGAATCAAACTATATCATCCATTTTGAAAATCAGTAAATATAGATCTCTTTTTATTCATTTGAGAGACAGCGCCTTGTACAAGAAGTTCAAATTAAGATAATGTCCTAATATACCTCTAATAAACTAGAAATTCATCAATAAGAATTCAAGTAAAACAAGACTCAAATTTCCTTCCAAGAACCAACTGCTAAAGAAACTAGTCATCTTAAAATAATAAGAAGTTAAACTTTAAGAAGAAATACCTAAGAGAATAAGCGTGGAAGAAGAGAAGGCAAAAGAAAGAAGAACAATCAAAAGAGAAGTATATAAAAATATAGAGGGGAGATAAACAGACAAGCATAAAAATAAAAATATAGTAAGGTTAAAAGTGATATAGGATGAAGGGTAAAATGGGATTAAAGAATATTATATAAGGGTTTAATTGGGAAAAAAAGAAAACCATGGGATACCACCTAATTGGTGGTTCTGAAAATTGAGAGATTTCATGATTTGGTAACCATGAAAACATACCATACCATACCATGCCTTTTAAAAAACAATCAATACAAATATGATTTTATTGGTAACCATACCATACCATACCGTGGAAAACCTCCATCCAAATAGGGTCTTACATGGCATATGGGCATAGTTATTAGCATGACTTAATATATATAGTATTGGTATGGTTTATGGGTGTGGGTAACAATATGACTTATGGTTGTGATTCTTGGTCTGGTGTATAGGTATAAGTAAAAGGAATGGTCTATAGTTATAGTTCATTGATGTAGTCTATTGAGTTAGTTTATTGACATGGCCTTATTGATATAGTTCGTTGATACAGTTAATAAATATGAGTTTCGATATAAGCCTACCAATTGATGATAACATTAATAATATGGGTTCAGTTTCAAGTCCAGCAAAAGATGATAATAATGATGATACTATTGAGTTTTTGGTCAAGTTTGACATTGGGAACTATGTATGATGTTATATGGCTCGGATGGTTTCTTGGTTATAGCAAGCTAATTTGGTTATTTATGTCAATTTGGTTGCTTAGTTTCCTTGATTGTACCCTCCAAAATTATGGGGATCTATATTGGATTATTTATTTTTCTGCACTTATTGGATTTTAGGGGCCAATCGGGTAGTTATAGTTGTGTGATCTTTATGTTACTATTTTGTATCCATTTATTTATTTATGTACAACAGTGTCAGAGCTTATTCATAGGTTTTTCCCTTTTACGTTGACATAGCTTATTTTATCTTGCATTTTATCGTATTCATATCATGATTTAGCTCAGTCAAACAATGATGCCTACTGAGTACCCATGGTTTTATACTCATACTACACTTCTACATCTTTTTGATGTAGATCTAAGTACTAGTTGTTGTTGTTGATTTGATGCTCGTGCAGGGCTGATTTTAGAGATTCGTTGACCTCTTGGAGTTGGAGTTACCCTTTTTCCTTGTATTTATCTATGTCTAGTCATTCATCTTCAAGATGGATTGTATTTGACTATTTAGTACTTATAGTTCATTTGTAGTAGCTCTTGTGTCGACATTACTAAGTCTTGGGATGGTTGTTGATTTTCTATCTATCTATTAGACCATTATGACTATAATATTGTTGTCTAAGTCTTTAATTTTTTATTTTTGGCTTTTAGGCTATTTTCCACCTAGTTAGCTGATTGTATCTAGCTTTGGCTATGGTTTGGCTTACCTACTGGAGTGACAAAGTAGGAGCCACCATGACTCGTAAATCAGGTTGTGACACGTTATTATAATACTGATTGGATTTTGAGAAGTGTTTATCCTTGTAAAGAACATGGCCATAATTTACAGACATTTAGATACTTATAATTGTATTGTTTGGATACTAGTGATAGCATGCTTAGATTTGGTACATTCATTCTCACTAAAATAGTAAACGGTACTATTTCAACCAAAATATTATTTCAGTACAGTTTTTTCATAAAAGGGGATTTATTCCCACTATTCACTTTTAAAATGGATTATTTCATAATGGGAATCATACCATCTTAATATTCTTAGAAGCCTTTGAGACTAAAAAATAATATTTTAGAATTTGACCGAGATAGAGTCTGGACACGATTTTGCTACTACTATTTACCCCAATCGAGAAAATTACGACCCTTTCTATACCTTTATAATAATTTAGTCCTAGATTTTACCTCAGATAATAGATTTACGAGCTTATATTCGTTTAGCAATGGTTCTAGCCCATGTATGTGTGTGTATATATATATATAGTGCTGGATGGAGAGGATAATGATGATAGTTATTGGAAATCATAAATTGGGACCAGGTCGGTGTATACGAGTACTCCCAATCCCCCTTCATCTATGAGCCATTGTACCTGACTAGTGAGGTCATCGTAGGTCCTACCTGTGTGAGTCGTTGAGCTGGAGGAGGTGGATACACTAGGTTACTATATAGAACTTCGATCAGTTATGGTATTATAGATTATACTTTGCATTAATCCTTGCATGCACATTGCCTATCACTAGTATGTGCCTATATCTATCACCTTATGTGGGGTTACACATATTTAGGTGATGAGAACTGATTGTTTTATGTTGTGTGTGTTGATTGGACCTTCCAATTTATGGGGCTTGGCTTAGGCATTATTTGTCTGGGCCTGTCGGTTGCTGTATTTTGTTATTATTATTGTAAATTTATGACAGGTTGATTACTAGACTGGTACTGAGATTTGAGGTATGATTCTAATTCATTGTTTTAAATTGCTTTAGTAAGGATAATTATCTTATGTTTAGATGTATGTATTAGAAATTCCAATCATGTTAGTGCTAATTCCTACTATGATAAGGATGCCTTAAGCTGCTAGTATGACTATCTTATGTTGTAACTTTGGGGTAGCCTTGTTTATGTAAATATATTTATATATGTAGTTATTGTATAACTATATATCCTGCCCTTCCTTTATGTTTTCATGTTATGTATCCATTCCTTGGCCTTGTATACTATTATATATCCTTCATTATCTTTTATTTGTATAATGGCCAGTGATATATGGTATAGTAATTAGGTCTCAATGTATAGATAGAATAGAATTGTTTATTGTTGTGGTTTTCTTAGCATTATTATGTTACTTTCTTGGATATTTAGGCACGGTTTACATCCCTGCTTGCATGTTAAATATATATGCATTATCTTTGGAGCTTAGTCAGTAGTTTCCTACTAAGTACTATAGGTTTGTTACTCATACTACACTTCTATTGCCTGCAGATCATAATCCGGGTTCTCACCATTTTTGTATCCATCGTACAAAGCAGATATGGTTCAGAGACATAGGGTATGATCCTGGTATTCTAAGATTACGATTCTCCCACTTATGCACTAGACTAACCTCTATGTTGTATTAGAGATAAGTTGTATTAGTATATTGATTTAGTACTTCATGTTGTAGTCTTATTTTATTAGAAGGTCTTCTAATGATTCCACCAAGTTCTGGATTTGTCTTATGAATTCTAGCCTTCTTACTATATTTTATTCTGCATTCTTCCTTCATTTGTCTTGGTAATCTATTACTAGTAGTTTTTGATTATAGGTTGGCTTACTTATTTGTGGGCTATAATAGGTGCCATAATGACTGAGAAATTAGGTCGTGACAAATTGGTAGCAGAGCCTAGGCTTACTGTTGTGTTTGTACATGAGTTACGTGTCTAGTAGAGTCCTATGGAGAAATGCAGAGATGTTTGTAACCTATTCTTAGGAGGCTATAGGGAATTCATAAGAAATTTTTTCTTGACTTTTTGTTGTGTTTGTATTTCTACGAGCCTCAAGTAGGTTTCTTGACTCTATTCAATCCTAGATGGAATATGCAAGGTTTTTAATAGATGCGGAAGGGACATCGACATATGTTTCTAGAGATTTAGTGTAGCATTTGGCCAAGTAGTCAGGGATAGATCAAAGATATTTAGCATCGGTCAGATGATTTAGGTCCAACCAAAATTTTAGTGGAGCTCGTTACTTCTTCTCCCTTTTGATATTTAGCATTAGTGATCTAAACTATTCTTTTAAATGCTTTCCAACAAAAGATGACATTCAATTCTGTAAGCAGTTCTTAGGATAGAACTGGTTTTGTTAATGTCCATTGGGGTTTCTTTTGGTTTTAAAGTATGAGATTAGATTTCTTACGTAAGCTAGGCAAATTCCTATGTTATATCCTTCAGAGCATGAGATGGTATGAATTTATTAGAGGATTAGCATTGCCACTCCATGTGGCATCAAAGAATTTAATAGCATCTTAGTGTTCTTTCCCTTAAGTTATTGATCATGCGAGGGCCACCAAAAGAGCATGTATTGGGATTTATAGAGGTAGAGGTAATAGGATATGCCATTAATACAATGCTATTGGTATTACATCAAAGAGTAATGATCCTTCTAGTAAAGGTCAACTTTGTTTGTAGCCTATCAGTTCTACGTCGGTAGTGTTTCAAACTATGTGTGGTTCTCAGATTAGTTTGAGTGATCAAAATAGGCAGAGTTCTCAACAGATTTTACAAGGTATAGGGTATGGATCATTAGGCTTTTATGGCCTTTCAGGATAAGAGGGTGCAACACCTCAGGGTATTTTAGGATCTTGTTGTGGTTGAAGGGAGATTAGTCATTATTCTAGAGAGTGCCCCAGACTCTAGTGAGTGGTTCAGAAAGAGTTAACATGTGTTCCCCACCATCCTAGAGCACCTAAGATATGTTACAATTGTGGGAAGGATTGTTATTTTAACAGAGAGTACCCTCGGGGTTAGTTTCTTAGCTAGTTTAGGTTAGCTCATATTCTCACCAAGTTAGGCCTTTAGGAGTTTTCTAAAACTATAGAGAAATCGATCACTGGACTAGAGAGTGTCCTCAATATGGGATTATCTGTCCTTTAGCTAATCCAAATCAGTCTCATATTTTTGTTACACCTTCAGCCAAAGGTAGTGCACTTAGCGCCTTGGTTGATGACTTAGACATTTAGTACGAGTTCAAACCTGTTTAGATTTATTCTTCCTAGGGCACATTAGGCATGTGACTTCAAATTTCATCATGATAGGTATGCTTTTTATTTCCTGCCTTTACCTTTTATTTGAGTGTATTCGTGTTCTCACATCCATCGATGATTGTATGCCTTGGTAGGTTTATATCAATTGTTGTGTACCTTTATATAGAGCTCGTGATTATATTACTACCCCTATAGGATATTTCTTTTTATAGCGGATAGAGTGGTTTTTAGATTTCCTTAAAGGTGTAACATTTGGGTTCGAGTCCCATTTACCTTGACATATTGGACTTTTTTTGTCGCGATAGTAGTAATTATTATTGATTGTCATTTAAAGCACTACATATCCCATATATAGATATTTATATTAATGTTTTTATTATTATCATGGTTTTATGTTTATAGATCCTCTCTTGGTAGACAACTAGACTAGAAGTATCCAGTTAGAATTTTCTTTCCTTGCAGTTCTTATTTGTTGGCTTGGGCGGTAAGCTTGGTTGAATAATTTCTCTTTTACAGCAAAGTGAGGTTGTTTGTTTTCCTCTTCTGTTATGTGTGCTAGATCTGTTGTAGAGTGGATGATGTCAGTGAAGGTAAGTTGACCTTCCCTGGTTTTATTATGGTTCTAAAGTTAGCGATTGGGTTATCTATCCCATTTATAAGGTTTGAGAGGTCTTGGGATTTCCTTCTTGGTTTGTTAGGTTCATCTCCTAGTGATGGTTTGTTTTTGGTATTGGTATAGAGTTGGATATTATGTTTTTTTCGTGATGTGGTTCTTGTCTTAGTGGAGTTAAGACAGCCGGAGATAGGTAATCTTTCCTATGATCATTTCTTAATATAGTAGTTGAGCATTCATTATTGAGGTAGAGGATTGGATTGATTAGTTTTTGACTAAAGTTGCATTTCTTTGAGTCACTAGAGTTTTGGATATAACTAGTGCTATTTACAGCCTTGGTGAGTTCTTGAGCATATTTTGGTGGTTTATGCCCTCCAACAGATACGGTATTGATTGCTTGTGTTTTTAGCTATTGATTTATCCTTCATTATAATTTTTTTCTTCAATTACATTCTGGTTTTGACTCTGACATGATCTAAAAAGGAGATGTCTAATTTGGATACTAAGGTAATTTGGTATTTAACCTTAGATTAAACACATAAGCTCAGTTTCGGACTTAACTACTTGCAATGGTGATTTTGAGGTTATGACGGATTTGAAGTGTAGATGCTTACCCATATTCAGGTTTTGTTTGGGTAATAGAGATCGAACGATTCAGCCTTGGTGTTGAGATGTTAGTAAGAAGTTGTAGAGATTGGGTGCAACTTTAATTTTCAAGTTTGTCACAGTTAGGATTTCATCTATGGGTTTGCTAAGCCTTCTCAGTGTGTACCTATTCGATATTCTTCAATTCAGATGGATTGTGATTGATAGGTGTCCAGATTATTGTATGTGAGCATGATATTCTTTCTCTTAGCCTTGACCTTGATTTTAGTTTTCAACTGAATTTTAGGATGATCTACTCAGCATGAGTAGTTTGCATAAGCGGGATTCGGCGGGGCTTCATCCTCAATTTATAGGACCTCCTGGCGTGGGATATTTAATGATGAGTGTTTGTCCTTATGACTCCTGGATATCAGTTTCAAAGGTCAATCGGGCGTCTTGTAGCATTGGCATAGATTGCAAACATTAGTCATCTACATTTTTGTGCCCAGGTAGCGCCTTATGGTTTTATTCTCATGCTTTCATTTATGCATTTTCAGTGGATCAACTTTTATTCTTTGAGTTTAGTATGATGGGATTGCAGGGACAGGACTCGGGGTATCTTCTTCTTTGTTTGGATTTGGTATCTGGTTATGAAAGACAAAACAAAGTTATATTTAGATTTTGGAATTGGTTGCATAGTTCATGCCATAGGTTTTCTTTAGATTGGATGAGACTTCTCTTGGTTGTGCTGGTATTGGTGTGGTATCAGTGTGTCATGGTTCGAATTTGCATGCACCAGCCTTTCTCATTCAGTTAGAGGCCGAATAGTGGATGAGGTTTAGTATTGGTTGTTTGATAATGACGTGTTGAAGTTGGTTGGAAAAGGGATACCTGTGGCAAAATCCATTAGGAGCATTGTCTCTTCTTGGAAGTTATCTAGGGAGTCTTGCTTGGAGTATGCAGGCCCAGTACCTCATCTCTTTGAGTTTTTGTTCTTCTCTTATCCATTGACTTTCGTGGATGAAAGTCCTTTTAGTAGTAGTTATTGTAATGACCCTTTAGGTCATTACCGTAATTTTCATGCATTTTTTTATATTTCGAGCCTTCCCACAATAGCAATCGGTCATTTATTACTTTTTAGAATCGATTTGATTATCTTACAATTTATTTATGTTTTAGGTTCATTTCCTAGTTTTAGAGCTTTTTTTGTTTATTATTTGGTCTCAAACAAAATCTTTGAGTAAATGACCTCAAATGAGAATTTTGACAACGCCATCAGCTTTGAAATATTAATCTTAGTCTAAGGGGACCCTTGGTTCAAGTTCGGAGGTTTCCCAACTTATTTTAGGCTATATGGCAGATTATACGAAAAATGTAACTATAGGTGTGGGCACCACATTTAGTCAAAAAAATCTTGGATGAAAGTTTTAGTGGTTCCATTGGGTCCAGAACATCGAATTTGGTATGGTAGCATGGTTCATTTGCACAGATTCCAAATGAATCCTAAGCACCCGATCGAAGTCTGTTTTAGACTTGGTAAAAATCTGACGCATGGCACCTGATAAGTCCATTTAAGCTCCTATTTGGTTACTTTATCACTCAGTGTTGTAGCACTTATGGGTCTCTTTAGCTTTCATGGCCCAATATTCAGGGTCTGCTTAACAAGTCAATGGCAGCTAACGCAGTGCCTGCTTTAGTGCCATAGGGGCCGTTTTAACGGCACCCACTGTTATTTCCAGATCGCTTGAGCAATCATGTTGCCGCTTTAGTATTAGGAACTTTAGCACCTAGGTGTCCACATTAGAGTCACCTGATGCCCTTTTATTCCCTCTTTCTCCACCTGATTTTCCACCATTTTCATATTAATTTAAGAGCTCAAAGTAAGGAAAAAGTGGGGGGAATCATCCATAGAAGCTAAGGTAAGCTGAACTAACACTCCTAGGTCATTTCCTATTAATTTTGTCTTCAATTTCAATCATAATTTATGGTAAAGTCTTAGAAATTAGGCCTTGAATTCCTAACTTTAAAGGTTGGTTTGAGACTCGATTTACACTCCATCTATGCTCAACCTTTGAGCATGCATTTCTTGTTCTTTGAGGGACCTCATGACGAGTTCAATTTTTTATTGCTTTTGTAGGCCCCATGGGCTTTTTCTTGACAAAAATTTTGATTCGACTATTAATATAGCAATATGGGTCTTATTTACTCCTAACGATGTGTAGGTTACTATTTTGATAGCATGGCAGCATTTCAGGATCGTGAATCCAAGGTAGACTATTTATGGGTGATTCAAGGATTGTGGTTTCGCATCTAGGTAGGCTTCTATCTACTCTTTTTCTTGAGGTGTTGTATTATATTATTGCATGTTAGATAATGATGTTAGGATGTGATATTGCATAAAACAACGTAACTTAGCCTAATTTATAAGTTTGTGGTCTAGAAAGGGTAATTGACTCTTACGGTGAAATACTTATTATTCTTCTAGGATCCTATTACCCTGGGTTTCTTGTATGTGAGTAATACCTAAGAGTAATGAACCTTTAGTATAATTTTTACTACAATTCTTGGAGGATTATGATGGTTTTCCCAGATTATGATTTTAGGTTATGTCGGATATATACATATTATTGGGCCCAAGGTCATGATTATGATTGGTTAGATTCCAGGAAGTGCTTTACCTTTGAAAAGGATGTGTCCATAATTTATTGACATTTAGATGCTTATAATCATATTGTTTGGGTACTAGTGATGGAATGCATAGATTTGGTACCTTCATGGTCACTAAAATTATAAATGTTAAGATTCCACCTAAAAATATGGTTTTACTACTCTTTTTCCTAAAAAGTAATTTATTCCCACTGATCACTTTTAAAGTGGATTCTTTCATAAAGGGAATTGTACCATGTTAATGAATAACTTATGAGTCATTGAGTCTAAAAAATTATGCTTTAGAGATTTGATCGAGATAGATTCTAGTCCATAATTTTGCTACTACTATTTACCTTGATTGAGAGAGTAAATCGATACTTTCTACACTTTTTTAATGGTTTAGTCCCGGAGTTTACCCCGAACAATGGATTGTGAACATACATTTTTTAGCTGTGGTTCTAGCTCGTGCATATATATATATATATATATGGTACTAGACGTAGTAGATGATGATTATGGTTTTGTAAATCATGGATCCGGACCAGGCTGGTGTATATGGGAACTCATGAACCCCTTAGAGGCCCCTTTGACCGTGAGCCATTATACCGGACAAGAGAGGTTATCGTAGGTACTATCTTTGTGAGTTGTCTAGCTGGAAGAGTTGTTTACACTGGGTTATAATATGGAACTTAGATCAATTATGGTAGTATGGATTATATTGTGCATTCATCCTTGCATTCGTATTGCATATCACTAGTATGTGCCTATATCTACCAACCTTATGGGTGGTTGCAGAGGTATATATGATGAGTATTACTTGTGGTATGTTGTGAATGCTGATTAGACTATTTTGGTTATGGGGATAGGTTTTGGTATTGCTTGTCTAGGCTAGCCAGTTATTGTATTGTGTTATTACTATGGTTATTTCATTACAAGTTGATTACTAGACTGGTACTAAGATTCGAGATATGATTCTAATTTCTTTCTTTATGTTTCTTTAATATGGATAATTATCTCATCCTTAGACGTATGAATTAGAGATACCGATTATGTTAGTACTAGTTCCTACTATAATTAGGAGGTCTTAAGATCTTCGTATGACTACCTTAGGTTGTACCTTTGGGTTAGCCTTGCTTATGTACATACATTTATATATGTAGTTATGATATTACCGTTTATCCCTCCATTTCTTCATGTGTTCATGTTATATATTTATTCCTTGGCATTGTATACTATTAGGTATCCTTTATCTACTCTTTATTTGTATAATGAAAGTGATATACTGCATAGTACTTAGATCCCAGAGTTTAGCTAGACTAGAATAGTTTATCCTTATTGTCTCCTTAGCTTTACTATGTTTTTTCTAGATATTGGGTGTAGTTTACATTCCTACTTTCATGCTATTTATATTTGTATTATGTTTGGAGCTCAGTTGGTAGTTGGCTACTGAGTAGCACATGTTTGGTACTCATACTACACTTCTGCAGCCTACACATCATTGTACGGGTTGTCGTTGTTGTTTGTGCATCGTACTAAGCCTCTATGGTTTGGAGATATAGGGTAGCTCCTGACATTTCGAGTATTACTATTCTCCCTCTTATTTACTAGATAATCTCCATGTATTCAGAGATGGTTTGTATTTGTACATTCATTTAGTACTTTATCTTGTAGTCTTATTTATTAGAAGGTCTTGTACTAATTCCACTAGGTTTTGGGACTATCTTATGTATTTTAGCATTTTTACTATATTTATTCCGCATTCTTCGTTCATTTCTCTTTGTAATTTGTTGCTAGTATTTTTGGACTATGAGTTGGCTTACCTACTGGTGGGTTATAGTAGGTTCCATCATGACCTTAGAAATCGGGTCGTGATAGTTGGGCATCCGTATATTCTTGTCTTGAAAAGCCTCAATATAGAGGGTGAGTATAAAATGTAGTTTAGTTGATAAATGACAAAGGGTGGGTATGTAAGGGTGCAATGTAAACGACTATGAAATTTTTTCCCTTCTAATCCTGACCTCTTACTCCTCTTCACTAAAGTCTATTTAGGGATAAATAGTTGGTAAATTAGTGTATATAGTAATGAACCGTTCCATTGTTACTAAAATATCAGCAGTAAGGGTATTAGAAACTCATTCATCATAGGAGTTAGGATTAATTCTTTAGTGTAGAGATGTAATACAAATGAACAAAAGGTCCTACAAAAACCCTACTAGAAGGTTAAGATTAAAGTGCCCTACCAATTAAGTAATTTCTAAGTTTATAATTGGGCCAACTTCAAACAAGCGCCCCTAATAGATTATAGAGATTTATGGGACCAAATTCCCACAAAATTAAAGATCTCTGAGTCTTCTTTCTTATGTCACCAACTATTTTTTAATCTGCTTCAGGAGTAAAATGTTATTCACATTTTATTGAAGACTGGCTATGCTTAAAAGTTGAGGCAGCTGCAAAGGACTAGGCCACTGCAATGAGATTCGTGTCGTTGTATTGTCATGACCTGATTTACGAGTCATGATGGTACCTACTAAGTTTCACCAGTAGGTAAGCCAAACCATAACCCAAAGATAACGAATGGGTTAATTTGGTAGGAAATTCCCAATCATAGGAAAATTTCAAGAATACAATATATGAATAAATCAAGTATTCTAAATTGATAAAAAGAGTCTATACAATATCTCATCACGTGACCTAGTAGAGCTAGTATAAAAGCATCTAATAATAATACAGCTCCAATGTTTAGAATAGTAAACAACAACGTTCTCAAAAACAAAAGACTAAATGTAAAAGATAGAGGAAATAGGCAACTATAACTCCAAGAGCACACCCTCTCCCCAAAATCAATCACCGAATGAACGTCCATCAACGACGGCAACTAGTACTTGAATTTGCACAAAAAGTTACAAAAGTGTAGTATGAGTACCAAAATAATAGTTGATATTATTATTCAGTTGTTGATTTTCGGTATTTGGAGCATTATTCTAGGTTTATCATTTTTCCCTGACTTAGCTTATTACCTCAAATCTTATTGTATTTGTATTATAATTTAGCTCAGTCAGCCAATGATGCATACTGATTAATTGTTGCTTTGGTACTCATACTACAGTCTATACCCTTTTTCTAGTGCAGATCTGGGTACTAGTTGCCATCGTTGATGCTGTGTTAGTGCTGGACAGAGTTCGAAGATAGAGTGAGCTCTATGAGTTGGAGTTGATTTTCTCTCCTTCTTCTGTTCTGGATGGTCTTTCTATTCAAGACTATTGTGTATTTTCTACTTATAGTACTCTATTCTTTTGCTAGAGTCTCTTGTACCGACCTCTTTGGATATTGTTACTCTTTTCTTTATTTATCTCCAGTTATTCTATTATCTTTATGCTTTATGGCTTGTAACCTAGTTACTAACGTAATTCTGGTATTTATGATATTCGCCGCCAATTATCCCATTACTTATCATTCTAGGCTATGATTTGTCTTAACTACTAGAAGGATAAAGTATGTACCATCATGATACGTGATATAGGGTCGTGACATATAGAGTCCTGACCCGCTATAGCGCCTCGACCCGCTACGGTGCCCTCAACTTTTTTATCTTGAATAGTTTTCAGTAAAATAGTCATAATGTTTTACTTAGAAATTAGATAAACAAAGGGTCAGTTTCTTGGAAAGAAGACTCAAAAATATTTAATTTGGTGGGTATTAGGACCCCTAACTCCTTATATTCTAAGGAGTAATACTTATTTGAATTCGGCCCTATTTAAACTTCGCCTTAAATAAAATCAATAAGGATACTTTCAAATTAACTTTATGCAAGGAGTATTTTATGACCTTAGTACATATTAGATGCCCTTCCATGATAAAGAATTGATCCTAACATAAGTGACATATGATATTCATATACTTTTACTGCAAATGTTTTTGGTAACTATGGAACTAGTCATTACAAGACATCTGTTGTAATAGGTAATAATCTGTTGCAAAAGGTTATACACTTAGTTGATCATGTAATTACTACGTAGTTCATGAAATTGTAATTGAAATTATTAAATTAAAGCTAATTATAGTTAAATAACTTTGTTTATAACTAATCATGGTTTGATGAAACATTTCATATCAAATTAGGCAACTGTTCACTTTATTTAGGATGAATGCACTTAGTTGATCATGTAATTACTATGTAATTCATTGAGAGTGTAATTGAACTTATTTATTGAATACTAATTCTAGTTAAATAATTTATTATTAATTATGGTTTAATGAAACTATTTGCCATAAATTAGTCAATCGATCAATCTATTAGGATGAATACACCTAGTTGATCATGTAAGTACTTTGTAATTCATTGAGATTGTTATTGAACTTATTAATTAAATGATAATTACAGTTAAATAAATGTATTTATGACTAATTATGATTTGATGAAGCAATTCATAATAAATTAGTCAAACAAATGTAGACATCTATTGCAACAGATGACTATCATATAGCAATAAATGACTCATCTATTGAAAAATAATCAAACAGATATAGATATTTGTTGTAACATATGACTAACCTATTGCAACAGATGACTCGTCGATTGGAAATAACCCAGCAGATATAGGCCTCCATTGCAACAGGTTATAATTTATTGCAATAGATTGTACACTTAGTTAATCATATAAATACTATATAATTTATTTAGATTGTAATGGAACTTATTAATTAAATCTAATTATAGTTAAATAACTTTATTTATTACTAATCATAGTTTAATGAAGAAATTTCCAATAAATAGTCAAGCAAATATAGATATATGTTTCAATGGATGACTAACTTGTTGCAATAGATAACTCATCTGCTGAAAATAATCAAACAGATCTAGACATCTATTGTAATAGATGACTAACCTGTTGTAGCTGATGACTCATCTATTAGAAATAATCAAACATAGACATCTGTTGCAAGATGTTGTAATCTATGGCAACAGGTTATACAGTTAGTTAATCATGTAATTAATATATAATTCATTGAGATTGTAATTAAACTTATTAACTAAAAAATAACTATAGTTAAATAACTTTATTTATCACTAATCGTGATTTAATAAAGCAATTCACAACAAATTAGATAATAAATCAATCTATTTAGGATGAATACACTTAGTTGATCATGTAATTAGTATGTAATTCATTGATATTGTAATTGAATGCTAATTATAGGTAAATAACTTTATTTACCAGTCATAGTTTAATGAAGAAATACACAATAAATTAGCCAATAGATCACTCTATTTAGGACGAATACACTTAGCTGATCTTCTAATTACTATGTAATTCATTGAGATTGTTATTGAACTTAGTAACCGAATGATAATTGTAGGTAAATAACTGTGTATATTACTATTTGTTCTTTAATGAAGCAACTCACAATAAATTAGTCAATAGATCATGCTAATTAGGAGGAATACACTTAGTTGATCCTGTAATTACTATGTAATTCATTGATATTATTATTGAACCTATTAACTAAAAGCTAATTATTGTTAAATTAATTTGTTTATTACTATTTATGGTTTAATGAAGCAACTCATAACAAATTAGTGAAACAGATATAGACATCGGTTGCAAAAGATGACTAACATATTGCAACAAATAACTCATCTGTTGGAAATGATCAAATAGATATCGACATCTATTATAACAAATGACTAACATGTTGCAATAGATAACTCATCTTTGGAAATAATCAAATAAATATAGACATTTGTTGCAATAGGTTATACACTTAGTTGATCATGTAATTACTATGTAATTCATTGAGTTTGTAATTGAACTTATTAATTGAATGTTAATTACAGTTAAATAACTTTATTTATTATTAATCATGAATTAAGAAAGCATTTTACGTCAAACATATGTAGAGTATGCTGAAAATAATCAAACATATCATTCATCTGCTGCAATATGTGTATATTTGTTTGATGATTCTCAATAAATGTGTTATCTGTTGCAATTGCAACAGAAGTTGTTTCCACATATACAACAACTGTTGGACCATAAACAAAAATATATTTTATATAATAAATAACATATAATCAACTAAAATGAGTTAAAATTATCAAGTTCATAACTAAACCAACAACAAAACTATTTACTATTATAATAATTATTGAAGCATTTCGATCTGGGCATATAGTTCTTTTATGGTTAACCGTCTTACATATGAAGCACTTATTTTTTTATTGTTGGAAATGATTTCTTGACTCTATGCCTCCTCTTCATTTGCCTTATTCTCAATTTATTTGGGTCGATATATGGAGGAGGTATTTCTCTCACCAAAATATTCAAAGGAATAATTCAAGAATCTTCAGGAGGCATCGGATTAATTTTCTCATAATAAGTAATTATGTATTTTTTCAATGAATAATATGGAGATAAGTACTCATAAATTTAGTTTCCAAATTGTACACCATGTTGGACTTGAATCATTGCCATAGCATGTGGACAGTGTATTTTGTTCAAATCAAAAGCTCTACATATACAACTTCTTCTTTGAAGATCGACTATGACAACATCACTGTTGATAACCGCCAAACTACACCTCCTTAGAAGGATAAGGCAATCCCTGTCAAAATATAGTAACCCAACTAGGTTGGGGTCGATCCCACATGAAATATGTTGAAAATCCTTCTTGAACTTATTGAAATCATCAGGCGGTGCGGAAATGTAAAAAGAAGGGATTAGTAGTAACTAGAAGGAAGTAACAAGAAGTGGATGCTTTTGGTGGTAAACAATCTAAGACAACCACTAGGCTTGTGTTCCCTCTGACTTCTAACTCTGTAGATTTATCGGGCACTATTGAACTATTCCAATACCTTGGGTGTAATCTGACAAGTTATGTACCACGAACAGCCTCTTGATACCCTTCAATGAATTTTACTCATCTCATCTCGATCTCAGAGTGTCGCCTTACTAACCCTTGCCTTAGACTCCTATTTCAACTCTTACCTACCGGTCTAAAGTTAATTAGATGAAAGTGAATCGTCTTAAGTCGATAGTATTGATTAGCTTATTTTGGCAATTAACTCTAAATCACTGTTGTGGTCTTATTTTCCCAATCTCTACCTCCCTCTCGGGTTCGTAGTGAATATAGGTTGGATCCTAATGTGTGCACCCGTTAAGAAAGCAATCGAAGCAAAGAAAACCATAATACACACAAGAATCGTCATCTAGAATTACTTGGTACTTTCTCTACTTCATTAATCCATCAGATTTTTCACAATCTTAGTTAAGGTAATTAGTCGTTCATAGTTGTGAGACAATTCATGAACATCATAGATAAAACTATAGAATCAATCTCTCAATAATGAAAGAATAAAACCCAAAATTGCAAATTGAATCCAAACCGCATAAGCTATAAAAAAAAAGTACTTGAACCTTTTGTTTCATCAACCTGCAATGTCGTCTTACTTTCTAAGTTTGTGAACTCAAGCATATAAAGATATGCATCAAGCATTGCATACCCGTGCTCATGTGTTTCGCTAATCAAAGACTTTGCAGTCTATGACCTTATAAATCTTTCAATAACTCACCTTACAATCCAATTCTGTACAAAGTAGATTGACCATATCTCTCTCATCTTACAATCCAATTCTGTAAGAAGTTGATTGACCATATCTCTTCTAGATGGGTCTTTGCTAATGAGGAAGATATTTTTAAAGTATTAATCGATGACCTTTTTTGTGGCATGCGAATTATGACTTGTACTATGCTTTGAACATCATGTGTGATATTTTTCATAATAACTAATGCAGAATCTGTCAGAACTTTATGAATTTCACATACCTCAGCCACTACTTACACTTTGAATGTGCAAATCTAAAATAATACACACTACGCGAATTAATCACTTTCTTGAGTTTGAAATAATTTTTTATAAAGCAATATGCAATAAAGTGATTTGTTCTTCCTTGTTATTAAATGTCGTTTCCTTGTAAAAATTCATTTCATTATCTTGAAGAGTGTTTGACTATGTTAAGTAAAAACCGCCCATTGTATTGCTCCCAACAATGGATTTAGGTGTTTGTTCCTCCTCCAGTTCATCTCCACTCTCATTATCTGAAATATTCATGTCCACACAATTCAATTCATCATTTAACATATCTTGGTGGTCTTGTTCTATATTCTAATTCTGTATCGATTTTTCAACTATGTACACCCTCGAAATGGGTCTAGTTGCATCACTCAGATAAACACACAAACGAACCTGATTGCTTATCTTAAAAGGTAGGACACTTTGATTTTGAAAATAGTTGTGCATGTAACTGATGACAAGATCATTTGGTTGGTAATTTAGTCCACAATTGTTGATGATTAAGTTTAAAAAAATTCCAATAAAAAGTAGTAGTGACAACAACAACAATGATGACAAGAAATAGAAGAAGAAGAAGAAGAAGATGATGATGATGATGATGATGATGATGAATCTAAAAAAGAAAATGATGATGATAGAAAAGAAGAAGAATAAGAAGCAGCAGCTTCGAACAATAAACAATAAAATAAATGAAGAAAAGCGAGGAGAGAGAAAAAAGTCAAGAGCAACTGCTTTTTTTCCCCTCCTTTTTTTTAGTTTTAGAATTTTATATAAGATGCGCCATAGTGTAAAATAAAAAACTTGAGAATGTAAAATTCATTCCCTTAATTCTTAATCTAAAAATTGTCACCCCTATTCAATAATTAAGACTTAAATCACCTATACTTAAATCACCTATACTTAAATTACCACGCTTAATTTATTGTGCCAAGATACTTAAAACAATATGGAAAATGCTTGAAATCACCCCTCCTCTTTTACCCTCGTTATTATACAAGGTTTTTGTGTTTTTAGTTAACTACTAGTGAATATAATGGAGTATCAAGGAACATTCCATTTTGACCATTTTACTTATATTTTTGCCGAATTAAAATATTCCGTTGCAATCCCCAGAAAAAGATTATATACTTAAGACAAAAATAAAAAGATTACGTTACTTAATACCAAAATAAAGAAATTGTTTCAAATTATTTCTCTTGCTTTTTTTAGTCTATTTAAAACAATTATTTCTTTTACTTTTTGGTAATTTTTAATTCAACTTTCTACATGATATATTTAAAATTAAATAATTAAATAATATTTTAATATATTTATATATCTTTAATTTAAAATTAAAAATATAATAATTTTTTTTAATTAGCTTCAATTACTTGTCAAATTAAAATCAACGGAAAAGACTCTAATATACCCTTCAACTTTTAAAAATGGTACACAAATACCCTCTTTTCACCTTTAGGCGCAAAAATACCCCTTCATCCATCTATTTGGCACAAAAATACCCTTAATGTATTAGAAATGGCTCAAAAATGTCATTCTTCATCTATTGGTTCAAAAATGCCCCTACATCCACCTATTTGGATCAAAAATGCCCTTAACATTAAATTTAAATCCAAAAATGTCTCCTCCTTTTAACAAATATATAATTTTTTTTAAAGCTGTGAACTTGAAAACACATTATTTTCTAAAAAAAACTTTTTTTGTGTAAAATGTAAGAATTTCTGATGTTTTAAAAAAAAAAATTGTAAAACATAAGAATTTCTTATGATTTAGAGAAAAATTTTACTGTAGATTTCCATTAAAAAATCGTTAATAAAAAGGATAATAATAATTTATTACGTTTAGCCTATTTTAATAACTAATTATAGGGATGGTTTATTTTGATCAATTTATTCATATCTTGACTTATTTTGATTTCGAGTTCAAAATTGAACTGGGAAATACTAAATTGGTGTGGTTTAATCCTCTGATTAAATAAATTATTATTTTATTACAAGGTATGAAAGTGAAATATTAAGGGAAAATAATGTCACATTAATTATAAGGGTGGGAAAATTAAGTACTGCTATTAGCGCTTGTTTTTGCACTATATAGCAAGAATTTTTATTTTTTTTCAAAACGTCTAATATTTTTCATTTTAAAATTATGTAGCAAAATACGATGTGAGCATGTGCGTAGGATATTTAATCCTAATTGAAACCACACGAATATAGTATTTCACAGTTCGATTTTGAACTCGAAACCAAAATAAAGCAAGATATGAATAAATTGATCAAAATAAAACATCTTATAATTAGTTATTAAAATAGGCTAAACGTAATAAATTATTACATTTACCCTTTTTTATTAATGATTCTTTAATGGAAATCTATAATAAAAAAATTTCTCTAAATCATAAGAACTTCTTATGTTTTACAATTTTTTTTGAAATTTCAGAAATTCTTACGTTTTACGCAAAAAAAAAATTTAGAAAATAATGTGTTTCAAGTCCACAGCTTTAAAAAAAATTATATTTCACATCAGAATTTGTTAAAAGGAGGAGATATTTTTGCACTTAAATTTATTGTTAAGGGCATTTTTTATCCAAATAGGTGGATGGAGGGGCATTTTTGAATCAATAGATAAAGAAGGGCATTTTTGAGCCATTTCTAATATATTAAGGGTATTTTTGAGCTAAGTAGATAGATGAAAAGTTATTTTTGAGCCTAAAAGGAAAAGAAGGATATTTATGTACCATTTTTAATTGTTGAAGGATATATTAGACCCTTTTTCGTAAAATTAAACAAATGAATTGTAAGGGAGGAAGTAAAAGTCTCAGCACGTTGGAAGCCCAAGACATTCGATGTAGGCATTGACAGAATGACACCCACTAGTGTCTTTAGATGTAGGTGTATCTTAGGGGAGGGTCCAATAATTTAGTTGGTTAATTAAAATGACAAACTACAAGAAGGTGAGGTTGTCAAATGGCAGTCGACACATGCCTACACATCTCCACTTACAAATCCCACTTCTCCGATGCCCAAGTGAACTCAGAACTAAAATAAGCCACGAAGTAATAAAATAATCAAAATAAATTACTTATTTAATAAGTTATCAAAATAGATTAAACGTAATAAATTATTATGTTTTTCACTTTTTTTTTAACGATCAACTAACGGAGTTGAATTTTTGTAAAACATAATAAATTATTACGTTTTACAAATTTATTTGTAAAACATAATAATTTATTACGTTTTATCAAGAAAAAAATATAGAACGTACTATATTCTTACGATTTACATAAAACTCAAAATAACAAAAATCAGTGTTTTGTCACATCACCAAATTAATGTGTACTATTTTTAAAAACTGATAAAACATAAGTAAAAATTACGATGTTACCTTTTGTTTCACTTTACAGACCTGCTGCCCCTCCAACCCCCACCACTTTCTTTCCTTTTTGTTTCTTTCCTTATTTTATATATAGGGTGTAAAATAATCATTTAGTATAATCTTGTATTTTTGAGTTTACTCTACTCCAAAATAGTGAAATGTTTAATATTTGTCTATCAAATATGATATTATCTAAAAGAATTATATTTTTTTTGTATGTGTTAAAAATATGAAATTAATTTTTTTGGTTAGTGTTTCATTGTAGTTTTCAATTAGTGTTTCGATTAGAATTTTGAGGAGACTCACATGCACAAATACGTTTCTTATTATAATTAATTGAATAAGAAATTGTAATTTAATTTAGGGGTGTACAAAAATCATACCGATAAAAATATTATTGATTTATCGTTATTGGATTAATAATTTTTTAATGATTTTGTAAAAAAAATATTATGTTATTTGTTCGATTTTGATTTTTTAATTGGTAAATCAAATAACGATATAATATATATATGTGTGTGTGTGTGTGTGTGTGTGTATGTAAAGAAATAAAAAGGAAAGAAAGTGGTAGGGGTGGGCGTGCGGGAGAGGGCAGCAGGTCCACTAAAGTGAAACAAAAGGCAATATCATAACTTTTAGTTACATTTTATCAGTTTTAAAAAATAGTAGATATTAATTTAGTGATGTGACAAAACACTAACTTTTTAAATTTTGATTTTTGTGTAAATCATAAGAATATATTACGTTTTTTTTTTTGATAAAATGTAAGAAATTATTACGATTTATAAAAAGTCAATTCCGTTAGTTGACCTTTAAGAAAAAAGTGAAAAACGTGATACTTTAATACGTTTAATCTATTTTGGTAACTTATTAAGTAGATGGACTATTTTGGTCATATTTTTTATTTCGTGGCTTATTTTGATTTCGAGTTCTGCCCAAGTCTAACATCAATTACCTAATCAGGATCAAGTTAAAGGATTTAACTACACAAATCCCTAGAATTTGATACCCCTACAGAACCAAATTCTCTAATTTAAAAGAAATCGGTTCCTCATTAAATCAGAATTTAACTTTTACTAGTATCATCCTAAATTAATTAATTATACAATCAAATTATTTAAACTAATTACAACTAAATATTTTCGCTAGACATAATTTGTTGCCCTAGAAAACGTGACAAGTAGTTTTGTAATCATTTATATTAATCTGATAGTATAAAAAATATTATACTTTTCATATATATAAATTAAATTCTTTCATAGTACGCCCAGCTTGGTATCACTAAGATAATGATACTTTTTTCTTCGTAAAATATTTAACGGAGAACCTCTCACTCTGCCTATGAGTCTATTTTCATGTAATCTAACTAAGTCTGTCAAACGGTCCGGGTTGACCCAGCCCGAATCAGTCCGTTTCAGAAAATCGGTCCAGTTTGATTCGGCTCGATCAGACCATGGGCTGTAGGGTACCGGATCCCGGACTGATTTATTTTTTTGGTTGGGCTCGATTAACCCGGCCTGGACCAAGCCCAGTCCGGATCCGCTGATTAACCGGTCTGGTTTACTTTAAAATAAAATAAATTAGGCTTTGGACCGTTAGCCCAACAGCCATATAGTCATTTTTGGGTCCAAACGGCTAGTTTGTCCTTTTTTATTAAAAGAAAAAAAATTACTTTTGTGGACGGCTATGTGTGATGTGAATGAATACATAGATAAATTATATAATCACTACGTTGATTTAGTTGATTTAGCCGTGCCTACAAATATCACTCCAACTGACGCTCCTCATCCTCCCGAGGATCCATCATCTTCTAAAAGGCCGGCACGTAGTGGTTTTCCTGGTCACTTTTATGATTGAAATTGTTGTAATAGTGTAGAGGAGGGAGCTTACACATCAAATTTTCGGGAAGAGATTAAGTATTATCTTCGGTCGCCGCTAGAGGATCGCAGACGATGGATCAACGCGTTGAATTGGTGGAGGAGTAATGAAACACAATATCCTGTGCTTTCAAGATTAGCTAGAGATATCTTGAATGTTCCAATGTCAACCGTTGCATCAGAGAGTGATTTTAGTTAAGGACGACAGCAACTTGGAGACAACTGACATTCATTGGGAAGCAATGCAATGAATGTTCTCATTTGCCCCAGAGATTGGATTAGAGCTGAACGAAGAAATCAAGGAATGGAAGCAGAGCCGAACGACGAGCAGAGACTTGAAGAAATTATGACTTCACGGGAGAACTCAGCAGAATCATGTCCAATGCATAGTTTTGTTTGACTATCCTATGCAAGTTCCCGTTAATATTAACATGAATGAGTTGGAGAAAATGATGCAAAATTTGTAGATTTTCATTCATGTAAATTATAAATTTTGGATCATTTTGCAATAAATAAAATTCAACATTCATTCATTCCTTAGTCCTTACTTTGTAATTTTTTTCATTTAATGATTTAAATTGAATTTCTAGTTTAAATTAAAAACCTAGTTTTAATATATTATTAATTTACTATTAAGTATTATACTGTTATTAATTTATTATATTAAGTAGCATATGTTTTATTTAAAATAGTGTATATATGTGTATATATTTTCAAAAATAGTATATATTTAACGTATATATTGAATGGTACGTATATATTGAATGGTACGTATATATGTGTATATATCTTCTATTGACGTATATATTTAACGTATACATGTGTATATGTTTTATAAATTAGCGTATAACTATATATATAGTATGTGTATATATTGTAGTATATATATATTGTAGTATATTTTATTTAAAGTAGTATGTATATATTGAATGGTACATATATATGTGTAAATATCTTCTACAGACGTATATATTTAACGTATACATGTGTATATGTTTTATAAATTATTATGTATATCATTATATTGTAGTATATATCTTGTAGTATATGTTTATTTTAGAGTAATATATTTATTTAACTAACGTATAGTCGTATACACGATTACATGTGTAATTGGGTATATGTGTATATATTTTTAAATTTTAATGTAGTATATGTTATATATATAGTGTATATATATTGTTTAACGTATTTAAAATATATAT
This sequence comes from Capsicum annuum, assembly GCF_002878395.1. Classification (NCBI taxonomy): domain Eukaryota; kingdom Viridiplantae; phylum Streptophyta; class Magnoliopsida; order Solanales; family Solanaceae; genus Capsicum; species Capsicum annuum. The sequence continues at coordinate 79,564,254 of NC_061117.1, read as the reverse complement.
AGGTGGATATATATAGAGTATATTGGAAAAAAACTTTTTTTTGGTTTTTGACCGGTTTTGATCAGATTTTTAATTGGGTTTGACTGGGTTTAAGTGGGTTAGACCGGGTTGGGCTAAGCGGGCTAGTTCAGGATTGTTTTTAAAAAATTATTGTTGAACCCGAATCCGGCCCGGCCCACCTAACCACAATCCTACCCGGACCGGCCCACAACCCAACTAAATTTCATGGGTCGATTTCGGATTAACCTGGCTCGACCCACTTGACATCCATAAATCTAACCAAACAAGTTGCACCATTATTTGTGCGTGCTTCCTATTTACACCTCAATAAAGAAAATAATAATATTTCCTTCGTTTAATAATATTTGTCCTTTGTTGAATTGATATACAAGTTAAGAAATAAAAAAGAATATAATTAATTTGTTATTTTGAAAAAATGTATTGAGTGATCAATAATATTTAATAATAAGGATAAAATAGAAAAATATGGTAAATTATTAGTTGATTTATTAAATTAAACGTATTATTGAATATGTATTTTGAATATAGTTAATAAGTAAAGATAAAAGGATAATACTAGTGCTTACCACTTGTGTGATTAAGAGCCCGTTTGGATAGAATTAAAAACATAGCTTTTCAGCTTAAGTGATTAAACGCTTAACTAAGTGCTTATAAATTAAGTAGATAAGTGTTTGGATAGAAGTGGTGAAACTGAGAAAAAATTATTGATGTGTTTGGTAAACAAGTGATGTTAAGCACTTTTTGTTGTTAAAATGACTTAAATGTCCTTAAAGTTGTTAACACCATAAATAAGGTGAATTATTTATAATTTTTAATTTTAAAATAGATTATTTTTTTATTTTCTTATTCGATGGGGGATTTTGGCCTTACATATTTCTCGAAGCTCTAACGTTCACTCTGCGACCTAACATTCACTGCGCCTGAACCGTACAGCTCGCGTTGACTGGAGGCCGTTTCCGACGCCAGTGCCAGCGTAGAAGCGCCGGCAACAGGTAGGGTACTTTTCCTCCTCATTCTTCTCTCTCCCCTAAGCTCTCTCTGCCCCTTCTCCCTCTCTCCATCCATTCTTGCACTCCCCTCACTGGGTGGGATTAGGGGTTACCGCCGGCTCGACTCCGGCAATGGTGTAAGGAGGCAGCACCAGTCGTAACAAGTTGGGACGACGATGTACAGTAGGCCAACAGATTCCAGACTTGCGGTAATAGCCAGAAAAAACTCTGGCAAACTCCGACGAAGTACTGGCAGCTGCTTGTCGGCGACTCTATTCCGGCAACCAGATTCGATTCCAAAATTGTTGGAACTAGCAGCACGCAGGAGTATCCCGGTGAAATCTAAACTTTGATTCTAGTTATTTCTTATCATTTTGATTCTTTGTATTACCCTATTGCTTATGATTTTAGTTTTGACGGGCTACTTTTGCGTATTGGTGGATAGTGTTGTATTGTTCTAGATATTAGGCCGGATAGTATATTTTGTGCATGCCTTCTGTTTTATTACTATTTTCCTGTTTTTCCCTGTTTTCCTACGGTTGCTCTGTTTGTTTGTCGCTTGGGGTATTTTTATTTTTTGATTGGTGGTTGTAAGGATTGTTAGTGGAATAGGGTCATGTCCGAGGGAGTTGGGGTCGAGGGTTGTTTTGGGTGGGGGTGATGTCATGACCCAAAAACGAGGGTCATGATGGCACTTGTCGCAGCGTACCTTGACAAGTAAGCCTATCACCCAAACTGATACGAATAGATAAAAAGACAGAAATACCCAAGGTAAGGCTTCTAGAATGAAGTCGGACCATATAAATAATCATAACAATGCGGAAAGAACTTATCCAAAACACCAATCATGCCCAAAACCAGGTATCAATAGTGTAAGAACTACTAATACAATCCAAGAGTCAAATACATCAGAAAAATAACCACAAAGGAATAATAACTGTCTTCGAACACTAATAAAGACATAACTAGTATAGAAAGATAGAGGTGAACTTCGGACGCATGAATGTCCAACCGCTACCTTGGAAGCTCTAACAACTGCCCGAATCAAGTAAGCTGAGGCGCACTCGAGCTAGGACCTGCACCGAAAGGGCGCAGTAGGCGTGAGTACGGTCCACTTGTACTTAGTAGGTATCATAGGATGACTAAGCAAAGTAGTAAATAAGGCATACAAAATATACACTAAGGGCACGTCACCTGCAATCAGAAAATGTCCCACAACGGTAGCCCACACCGCTTGCACTAACAGTTCTAATATATCTCACATATATAGCAAAAACACATCAGGATATAGAACACAAGTATAGATTATGTCACATATAAAATAGAGCAAGAGAGAACATGTAGATACAAGATCATCAAATACAAGTAAAGAAAGGTAAGACAAATACATAAATGACAAGTCAATAAGGCAATACAACACAACATAAACACAATAAAGTAAGTGCAATGTATATGATAATGATGATGATGATGATGATGCACGAGGTTGTCGCAAAACCTCTGGGATCGTCGCACCATCCCCATATACACCTACGGAGCCAAAGCTTCCCAACGTAGGATCCATGGGGGGTTCGTCAATCCATAAACAATCCACATATCTCATATCTCCTTTCCAGTACATCCCTCGAAAAGGGTTTTATAAGGTGTTACAATATTTTTAAAAAGGTGTTGCTAGTGTTTCTCAGATGTTGCCACGGTGGTACCAATGTTTCATGAATGATTATGATATGAAGATGTAATGCCCACAACCAATCACAATAAGTATTTCCACAACCAACCACATGATATATTTCCACAACCAACCACAATGATACATTTCCACAACCACATGAGCCAATATTCACTCGTTATTTTCATTTCATCCATGAATTTCCACATGTCTCACATGACAGTAAAGTATGAATATAATCACAATACACCCATGGTACCACATTAAACAATACAATACACTTACATGTATTCAAGGCTATCAATGTCACATAGGACCCCACACGGTTAAACATATCACATAATATTTCAATTTCAACAATTACATCACATATAGGCCCCTACACGGGCACAACACGCAGATAGCTATTTTTCATGATTAGTTCCCACCCTTAAAATGCATTTTGTACCATCATTTCTTACCCAGCCCAGTTTGAAGAGTTAAGCCATGACCTACCTCAAAAGCCAAAATCGGTCCGCTACACTTAAACTCGCAACCTTACTTTTCACAAATAATCCCAAACTCTACTAAAAATATGTTTTCAAAAAAGAAGGGGAAAATTGAAAATTTACTTCAAAAATATGTTCCCCATATTTTTTTGGAACCTACAGCTGAAAACCCAAGTTAAATCGAGTGAAAAACAGGGTTCAAATCGAAGAAAAACCATTTTTGAGCTTTACCGGGTAAAATTCTTGAAATTCGGGTTAAAATCAAGAATCGAAGTTATTTTGAAGGTTAAATTGATGAAAAACTAGTAATTATAAGATAAAAATATTATTCAAGTAAAAAGGGATGAAATTTAGGTTTAAAATCATGCCCTAAGATTTTTGGGGTTTTGAGAAATTTATCAAGAAATTTCTAAGAAAAGGGTGAATTCTTATCTTAAATTCGTAATTAAAATCAAGAAATAGGTGTTAATCTAGCTTCCCAAGCTCTCACAAACTTCACTTTTAAGCTCCCAAAATATTTAGGGTTTAACTCTCAAGAGACAAGATGAAAAATGAGTAAAATGGGTCAAAAATATGAAAAAGTTGTTATATATATTGCAGATTTTTCTGCATAACTGAGCAGTTTTTATTCTAACTCGAAATGGACTTCGATGGGGTGCTCGAAATTCATTCGGAATTCGATTTATGCAAATGAACTATGCCACCACACTAAATTCTACGTTCCGGATGCGATGGAGATACCAAATTTCTAGAAAAATTCTCTTTCACAAAATTGACCCCCGAGACCCGAAATCACAATTTTCCAAACCAAGGGTCGAAATTAGATTTAAAAGCCGTAAAACTATACCAAATATGCTAACACACTAAAATCGATATTTCGGATCTGTTGGCAAAGTCGGATTTTCCATACGAGGTTGTTTCAACCAAAAGTGGATCCCACACCCAACTTTTCAATTTTTTCAACTTTCCGACCTATAGGTCAAAATAAGCTCAGGTGAATCAGGACCCGAATCAAAGGTCTACCTAGCCTAAAATCGATATTCTGAAGCTACTAGTGCAGTTCATTTGGTCATCCATCACACGGATCAAAATATAACCACATAAGTCCAAAATAAGGCTCTCGAAGCCATCAAAAACTACAATATTGCATAAATGATACCAAAATGCATCAAAAATCATGTCAACCACTCCCACACCCTAAAAATACCATAATGCAACTATGGGAAGGGGTAAAATATTTAAATCACATAAAATCACAAATTTCACATATTTCATCAAATTTTTTGGTCATTACAGGTAAAGAGGGAAGGGTGGGGGAAGATGTGCGGTCCAGGTCAGGTGGTAGGGATAGTACGGCGAGGGGTGGTATATTTAGGAGGGAGGCGAGAGAAGATAGGTTAAGGGTAGGGTCTTGGAACATAGAGACCCTTCAGGGTAAGTCCGTAGAGCTGGTGAAGATTCTTAAGAAGAGGAAGATTAACATTGCGTATGTTCAGGAGACTAAGTGGGTAGGGTTTAAGGCTAGGGATGTGGATGGATAGAAGTTGTGGTACTCAAGGAGTGAGAGGCGCTGAAATGGAGTAGGAATTTTAGTGGATGAAGAGCTTAGAGACCAAGTGGCGGAGGTTAAGAGGATTAGTGATAGGCTGATGACGACTAAGTTGGTCATTGGGGGGTTTTCACTGCATGTGTGTAGTGTTTATGTGCCACAAGTGGGTTTGGAAGAGGAGGTGAAAGTGAGATTCTGGGAGGCGTTGGATGAGGTGGTGAGAAGCGTGCCTAGCTCAGAGAGGATTGTCATTGTGGGAGATTTTAATGGGCACATTGGGGCTCTTCTGGAAGGTTATGATGGTGTGCATGGAGGTTTTGGTTTTGGTGATAGAAATGGCGAGGGAGCTGCTCTGGTGGATTTAGTGAGGGTTTTTTGGGCTGGTGGTGGTGAATTTGAGCTTTCCAAAGAAGGAAGATCACCTAATTACTTTCAGAAGTGCGATAGCCAAGACTCAGATTGACTTTATATTGCTTAGAAATGGGGATAGGGTTTTATGTAAGGACTATAAAGTCATTCCGAGTGAGAATCTTTCGACCCAGCACAAGCTTCTGGTGATGGACTTGATTATCAAGAAGAGCAAAAAGAGAAGGTTCAGAGAGGGTCGACCTAAAATTAAGTGGGGTGGCTTGCCACCAGTTAGCGTGCTGGAGATAGGTGAGAAGGTGATAGAGTTGGAGGTGTAGGAGTGTAAGGGGGACATGGATGTTAAATGGGATAAGGTTGCCAGCTGCATCATGGAGACTGCTAGAGAAGTGTTGGATATTTTGGGGGGCGGGAAGGAAGGCATAAGGGGGACTGGTGGTGGAATGAAGAAGTTAAGAAGAAAGTAGAGATTAAGAAGGGGGCGTATGCTAAGTTGATTGAGAGTAAAGATGAAGAGGAGAAGCGGGTGAATAGGTAAATTTATAAAGTGGCAAAGAAAGAGGCTAAGTTAGCAGTTATGGCTGCTAAGACAATAGCTTTTGAGAGCTTGTATGCGGGGTTAGAGGAGAAAGGCGGGGAAAATAGGTTGTATAGGCTTGCTAAGGCTAGGGAGCGGAAGGGTCGTGACCTCGACCAATTGAAGTGCATTAAGGGGAAGGGTGGTAGAGTTTTGGTGGAGGATGTTCATATTAAGAAGAGATGGCAGGAGTATTTTCATAGACTTTTGAATGAGGAATGGGACAGAGGCATTGAGTTAAAGGAGCTGGAGCATTTGGAGGAGAGCCGTGATTTCAGTTACTGTAGATGTTTTAAGGTGGAGGAGGTCAGGGAGGCTATTCGTAGGATGAGAGGGGTAGGGCGATGGGACTCGACGAGATTTCAGTGAATTTTTGAAAGTTTATGGGTGGGGCAGGCTTAAGGTGGTTGACTGATTTATTTAACGATATTCTTAAAACTTCGAAAATGCCTGAGGTCTGGAGATGGAGTACGATGATTCCGTTATATAAAAATAAGGGGGACATTCAGAGTTGCAACAACTATAGGGGTATTAAGTTGTTTAGTCATACTATGAAGATTTGGGAGAGGGTGGTTGAGTGAAGATTGAGGAGGATCGTGTCTATTTTGGAGAATCGATTTGGTTTTATGCCTGGTCACTCGATGATAGATCAATCCACCTGGTGAAGAGATTAGTGGAGCAGTATAGGGAAAGAAAAAGGGATTTGCACATGGTGCTCATCGACCTGGAGAACGCTTATGAAAAAGTCCCTAGGGAGGTTCTTTGGAGATGCTTGGAGGTGAAAAGGGTTTTGGTTGTGTACACTAGAGCTATTAAGGAGATGTACGATGGAGAAAAGACTCGAGTATGAACAGTGGAATGAGACTCAGTGTATTTTTTGGTAGAGACAAGGTTGTATCAGGGTTTGACTTTTAGTCTGTTCCTATTTGCACTGGTGATGGACGTGTTGACGCGGAGTATTCAAGGTGAAGTGCCTTGGTATATGTTATTTGCAGATGATGTAGTGCTGATTGATGAGACACAAGGGGGTGTGAATGAAAATTTGGAGGTATGGAGGCAAACCTTAGAATCTAAGGGGTTCAGGTTGAGTAGGTCCAAGACGGTGTATTTGGAGTGAAAGTTTAGTGACTTAAGGCAGGAAGACGAAGTGGTGGCGAGGTTGGATTCTCAAGTTGTATGTAAAAAGGATAGTTTTAAGTATCTTGGTTGGATAAGTGGAGGCTCGCCTCTGGGGTGTTGTGTGATAGGAAGGTGCCTTTTAGGCTTAAAGGCAAATTCTATAGAGTGACAGTCCATCCAGCCATGTTGTATAAAGCGGAGTGTTGGCCTGTCAAGAACTTCCATATTAAAACATTGAAGGTGGTAGAAATGAGAATGTTGCACTGGATGTGTGAGCTTCCAAGAGGGAATATAGTTAGGAATGATATTACTCGGGAGAAGGTGAGAGTGGCTTCAGTGGAGGATAAGATGCGGAAGGAAGGCTGAGATCGTTTGGGCATGTGATGAGGAAGCGCGCAAATGCCCCAGTTCACAGGTGTGAGAGGCTAGTCTTGGATGGCTTCAAGAAGAGTAGAGAGAGGCCAAAGAAATACTGGAGGGAAGTGATTAGACATGACATAAAGCAGTTTTATCTTACCAAGGATATGACCCTAGATAGGAAGGTGTGGAGGTCGCAGATAAGGGTAGAAGGCTTGGGTGAGTACATGGGTTGTAGCAAGTAATTAGGAGAGTCCCTGTTTAGCCCAGGTAGTAATCGTAGGACTATGTCGATAGGTAGGAGCCGCTAGTCAGAAAAGACTGGGTGTGGTGAGTAGCTTTGGTCTGTGAGTGTAGGTTACTACTCGGCGGGTACCCTATTCCAGATTTTGTTTTTCTTATTTCTTATAGCTTATGGCTCTTAGTTCCCTTATCCTGTATTGCTCTAAGTTCTATTTTACTATTTTTGATTCTTTACTTCTGGTAAGCCACCCATCCTGCTTCACATTTCATTACAACTTTTTTTTATTTATCTTAAGCCGGGGGTCTATTGGAAACAACCTCTTTACTTTTTCGAGGGTAACGGTATGGACTGCGTACATTTTACCCTCCCTAAACCCCACTGTGTGGGAATACACTGGGCTTGTTGTTGTTGTTGTTTAATTTTAAAATAAAATTTTGAGCAAAACTCCAATGTAATGATGGATTCGGTGAAAACAAAGGAGAAAGATTAAAAAAAAATTGAAGGGAAGAGATGAAGCAAAACGCCAAAAGAAAAGGAAAGGAAAAATATATGTATATATAAGAGCTACAAGTTCAGGATATTGTTGGAATTGAAGAAAGCTTTGTTTGGACAATCTCTCTCTTAAATTCTTGTAGGTAAGTGAATTATCGAAACAACAGATAATTTTTATAGTGTTTAATTTAAAGCACGATATCTACATATATTAGGGTGAAAATTGTGTACACCCTCCAACTTTGCTTTAAAAATCAAACACCCCTCAATTCAAACATTTTATTATAACACTATTATATGTTATATATATATATATATATAAATAGAAGATAAATATATATAAATATATTTAAGGATATATATATATATATATATATATATATTTATATAAAAATATTATATAAATAGAAGATATATATTCATAACCTAGTATTTATCATTTTTATTTAAATTCATTTACATTACTAGTAAATTCTTTTGTAAATTAATTACATAATCTAAAGGTATTTTTTACATTCAAAATTTTTATATTATATGTATTAAGTATGTAGCTGTGTATATAATTATGTATATAGATGCATATTTTGATTCTCTCTTATTCTTTAGTGTCTATATAGATAAACGAGTTTAGGTTGTCACTATGAATTATTTTCTAAATTCTAATTTAAAATTCATTAACAATAATCATTTGATTTATAGTAAATACAGATCTACAACAACACCATACCCAGTGAAATTCCCTAAGTAAGGTATGAGGAGAGTAGGGGTAGGCCAATCTTACCACTTTCTCGGGAGGTAGAGAGGTAGTTTTCGAAGGACCCTCGACTATTAATTATTTTTGTATTACCTGCATTGAAATATATTTATAAAATTCTAATGATTAATTATTTTCAGTTTAAATAGATACTGAATTTTTATTTTTTAATAAAATTAATTTTTATTATTTTGCTCATTTATTTTGTTATAGAATGTCATTAACTTATGTAGTCAATTAATACTTCGCACTTTTATTTTTTCATCTACAAATAACTTTTAACTTTTATAGAAAATATGTTAAATAGATTGAAATATAAAAATTGTGTTTATAAAAAAGTTTTTTTTTTAAAGATTCAAATGTTGATATCAATAAAAGGGTAAAGTAGGTATTTAAAAAAATTAAATATAAAAAATGAGGGAGAATGATTATTGTTCAAAATTGAGGAGGGTGTTTGATTGTTACAATAAAGTTCGGAGGTGTAAACGATTTTAACCCATATCTATCTATCTATCTATCTATCTATCTATCTATCTATATATATATATATATATATATATATAAAAGCAAAACTTAAAGCAAGATAAGAAGTTAAGTGGCATGGTATTGAGAAGCCACATGGCGGTTTTTAGGACAAAGTTTAATAGTGTTGTAGTAAAATTTTTGAACTAAAGGATATTAAATATTTGAATTTAAAAGTACATTATCCTGTTATTTTCTTAAAAAAAAAAAGATTTTAAAATAGAAACTTATCATCTAGGAGTTCTAAATAGACTCTTACTCTTTCATAAATTTATCACTTTTAAAATTTAAATATCAAAAATATATTTTAATATAATTTAATTAAATATTAAATAAAATATAATAATATAACAATAATAATAGTAATAAAAGTAGTAATAGTAGTAATAATAATAATTTTAATTATTAATAATGATAATAATAATAATAATAATAATAATTATTATTATTATTATTTAAAAGAAATTAGCAATACTAAATAGTATAAAGAAGTGTCCTAAAAGACACTTATTGTTTCCTAAGCTTATCATCCCTTCCAAATATTATAAATGTATTTAAAAATTAATTAAAAGTTAATAATAATAATAATAATAATAATTATTATTATTATTATTATTATTATTATTTAACAGAAATTAGCAATACTAAATAGTATAAAGAAGTGTCCTAAAAGACACTTATTGTTTCCTAAGCTTATCATCCCTTCCAAATATTATAAATGTATTTAAAAATTAATTAAAAGTTAATAATAATAATAATAATAATAATAATAATGGTAATACTAATAATAATAAAAAGTAATAAACAATAGTAGTAGCCACAACAATATACTATGAGTAGTATAGTAGTAGTCGAGGTAGTAATAATAATTATACAATACAATAAATGATGATGATGACGATGATGATGATGATGATGATGATGATGATGATGATGATGATGATGATAATAATAATAATAATAATAATAATAATAATAAAAATATAGTAGTAGCAGTTGAACATACATAGTAGTATTAGATAATGATAATAATAATAATATGTATACACACACATATATATAAGCAAAATTAAAAGTAAGACAAGAAGCCAAGTGGCGTGGTATTGAGAAGCCACGTAGCGGTTTTAGGACAAAGCTTAATAGTGTTATAATAAAATGTTTGAATTAAAGGATATTAAATATTTGAATTTAAAAATACATTATTCGGTTATTTTTTTTTTTAAAAAAAAGAGATTTCAAAATAGAAACTTATCATTGAAGAGTTCTAAATAGACTCTTACTCTTTCATAAACTTATCTCTTTTAAAATTAAAATATCCAAAGCATATTTGAATATAATTTATTTAAATATTAAATAAAATATAATAATATAACAATAATAATAGTAATAAAAGTAGTAGTAGTAGTAGTAATAATAATATTTTTTATTATTTATAATGATAATAATAATAATAATAATAATTATTATTATTATTATTTATTATTATTATTTAAAACATTAGCAATAATAATAGTATAGAAGAGTACTAAAAGACACTTACTGTTTCATAAGCTTATCATCCCTTCCAAATATTATAAATTTATTTAAACATTAAATAAAAATTATTATTATTATTATTATTATTAATAATAATGGTAATATTAATGATAATATAAAAAAAATAATAAACAATAGTATTAGCCGCAACAATATATTATGAGTAGTATAATAGTAGTCGAGGTAGTAATAATAATAATATAATATAATAATAATAATAATAATAATTAAAAAAAACATAGTAGTAGTAGTTGAACATACATAGTAGTATTAGATAATAATAATAATAATAATAATAATAATAATAATAATAATAATAATAATAGTAATAATATTTTTAATAAGTCTACTATAACTATGTTAGAATCAAACGCATTTTTAAAAAAGAAAAAAGATAATAAAGATTTAAAATTAAAATTAGAATTAAAATAATATACTAATATATTAGAATCTTGAATTTAAACTATTAGATAATCATGATATTTTAAAATTTTATCTTTCTAACAAATTGACATCACATTACATTCAATTTTGAACTTGAACTCCTGTTATTTTTTAAAAAAAGAGATTTCAAAATAGAAACTTATCATTGAAGAGTTCTAAATAGAATCTTACACTTTCATAAACTTATATTTTTTAAAATTTAAATATCAAAAAGAAAATTTGAATATAATTTATTTAAATATTAAATAAAATATAATAATATAACAATAGTAATAAAAGAAGTAGTAGTAGTAATAATAATAATAATAATTTTTAATATTAATAATGATAATAATAATAATTATTATTATTATTATTATTATTATTATTTAAAAAAAAATCAACAATACTAATAGCATAGAAGAATCCTAAAAGACACTTATTGCTCCCTAAGCTTATCATCCCTTCCAAATATTATAAATGTATTTAAACATTAAATAAAATTTAATAATAATAATAATAATAATAATAATAATAATAATAATAATAATGGTAATACTAATAATTATAAAAATAATAATATACAATAGTAGTAGCCGCGGCAATATACCGTGAGTAGTGTAGTAATAGTCAAGGTAGTAATAATAATTGTATAATACAATAAATGATGATGATGATGATGATGATGATAATGATGATGATAATAATTTTTATATAGAAATATGAGTTTGAAGACAACCAATGGCATTTTTGTAATTTAGAAGCAAATAAAGGACAAATTTCAATATTCTTTATATTAAGTAGCAAGTTTATTGTTGAAGACGTAAAAAGTCATGTGTCTTGCATCATCAACTAACTATTACTCGGTTTCATTTACTATTCAAGTTTTCTTTAAAATTGCTTATTTATGTTATGTTATAGTATTATATATTTTTATATTTTTGTAATAATGAAAAATAATTATGATAAACAATACTCTCATTATTATTATTATTATTATTATTATTATTATTATTATTTATTATTATTATATAGATGAGTGAGCAGGTGGGATGATCAAGGACATTCTTTTCATTTAAAAAAAGAAAAATGCATTGTTTGCTTATTCTATAAGCCAAAGTTTGTACATTAACTTTTAATGACAAAAAAAAAAAAACTTCTTTTTGTAAACGTAATCCTATTCAAAGTTATATAATATCTCACATGGACCCCATAATTTTCTTCACAACTTTCTATAAATGTTTTTGTGTTTTTGTCTGTCCTAATACACAATATTCATTTTTATTCCTCACTATAAGTGGTGAAATTTTAATTTTATTTTATTCAAACGAAATGTCCACATGCAAGTAGAATTAAATATTTTCTTTGCACATTTGGTTATAGTAAATTATTTAGTAGAATAATAAAGAAATAAAATATATATTACTCCATTTGTTTCAAAAAGAATAACCTATTTTAACTTGACAAGGAATATAAGAAAATATTATTTAAACTTTTGTATCTTGTGATCATAAATTAAAGTTATGTCAAATGGACCAAAATGTCATTTATCTTGTAGTCCTAAATATGACATATGAATAGATGAATAACGTACAGAAATTACAAAAATATAAAGAATTAAAAATAAGGATAGAAAGACTACAGTATAACATAATTGTCGGAGTTAGTAAAAATTCAATAAATGCACAAAAAGAAGAAATATCAAATTTAGAATCAACAATAGATAGTCTAGAATATATATATCAACATAACCTATATAATTTAAATAAAATGAACAAAGAAGAATTTATAATAGACAAAAAAACATATGAAAATCACGAAGGATCAAAAATAAAAATAGTATTCTCTAATTTAGGAAGAAGATATAAGAAAATAGGTGAACATTTATATTTAATGTTAGAAAAAGAAGAATTAAAATTAGAAGATAAGTTGGCAGCCATGGTAAGAATAGATAGAAAAAAGGAAATAGATAAAATAAAACAACAAACCACAGAAGAAATACGAAAAATAGAAGAAACTAAAAATAGTAGGATTGCTGAATTAGAAAAAGAACTACAAATGCTAAAAGATTTATATGAAAAGAGACAAAAAGAAAAAGACGAAAAAGATAAAGAACAAAAATTATTAAATGAGATAAATCAATTTAAAGAAAAATTAGAAATAAAAAATAAAGAACCAGAAACCAGAGAATTAGAAATAAATACAATAGATGCAGAAGAAATATATAATTATGATTCGGAAGATAGTGAAACATATACATAAATTCTAGAAAACATAGGAAAACTAGAAATTAATGTAGAACAAGAAGTAATTAACAAAGAAAATCTAGAACTAATAAATACAGAAGTAAATACTCGGGATAAAAATATAACACCTAGTGCATCAGAAATAAGAAAACCAACATATAATTACAAAAGTAAGTTTAAAAGATATAATCCAAAGGATGAATATAATAAATAGACATCTAAACAAATAATTAATTACAACTTTTTAGATTTAGATTGTGTAATAGACACAAATAAAACAATACAACTATGGGTAGAATATATGTCAAAACAATTATTAGATAATAAAATAGATACAACAAGGACACCAGAATATATAGAAAAGACATTAATAGGAACAGTAAAATTATGATTTTTAAACCTAGCGGAAGCAAGTAAAAACGTATTAAGATCTGATAACAAAACAAAAGGAACATCAACAACTACTAAAATACTACCAATAGAAATATTGAAAAAATATGAAATAGCTAAAAGAGATGAATTTAGCAGTATGACAGCAGAAAAAGAAGAGCAAAATAAAGAAAAAGATATAAATAGAAATTTAATGTTAAAACTAGCAATATGTAATATGTGCTATATAGATGAGTATAAGTGCGCATTTAAAGAATATTATTATAAAGGAACATATAATATAGAAAAAAGTAAAGAAATAAGAAGATTATATTTTAGTAAATTACCCGAACCATTTAGTTCAAAAATAATAAAGAGTTGGGATGAAGCAAAAATAGTAGATACCCTAGGAGCAAGAATAAATTTTTTACAGCAATAGTATAGAAATCTATGTGAAAAATATAAAGAAAAAATAAAAATGAAAAAAACATTAATAAGAAATTTAACATGTTGCAAAGATAAAACAGGACCTCAATTTGGATGTGAAGAAAGATATTATAAAAAAAGAAAAAGACATGAGAAATATAAGAAATACAAGAAATCAAAGTATAAGTATAAGAAACCAAGAAAAAGATATTATGTAAAAATTATAAACATAAAAGACCATATAGGAAAAAGAAATCTATAAAAGAATGTACTTGTTATAATTGTGGAAAACTAGGACATTTAGCTAGAGATTGTAAATTACCAAAAAACCCAAAAAAGAAACAAATATCAAAAATAAAAATAGAAAATACAGAATATATGCAGATAGATTATATAGATTATGAATTAGAAAGTGAAGATAGTATATATGAAATTTCGAAGAATGAAACAGATAATGAAATAGATAGTGAATAAGATAAATCAAATAACTGAAAAAGATATAAAAATGAACCAAATAACTGAAGAAGATATAAAAATAATAACAAAGGAAGAATATTTAAATGAAGAAGGAACAGATCAAAAAATAATATTTGATAGTCATATATTTGATGAAATAAAAGGAAAAGAGTTAGACTTAAGTGTAGAAAAAATATTTAAAATACCAACAATAAAAAATATATTTAGTAGAAAAAAGGAAGAATACTACATGTAATAGACTGTAGATATGCAAAAGGTAGAGCTAGTATACCACTAGTAACAAAAAGAATAATTAATAAAGAAATAAACAATATAAAAAGTAAAGACCCAATAAAATATGTACACCTTGGAGGAACAGAGATATAAATAAAAACATGTTTTAGAGAAGGAATAGATACACCAATATAATTATATTTAGCAGATGATAGAATTATAAAACCTATAGAAAAAAGTATAATAACAACCATAAAGGAAATTTAATATACTAAAAATTTACATTTATAATAAGTGCGAATTATTCAGTAGCAATAATAGATAAAAATATAGATAAATCATTAGTATTATATTAGAAAATGTCAGGAATAGAACTAACCCCAGAAAGTAAAATATTTACAGCAAGATGTAAAAATCTATATGTATTAACAACAAAACATCAAATAACAGGAAAAAATAAAATTAATAAAATACAAATAAAAAGTCCTTTTGAACAATTTGTAAAAACAATCGGTAATAATGATTATAGTTACAAAAATATAGACATAGAAGAAGATTTAGAAATAATAAATGATAGAATAAGTACATAAAAAAGAATAGCTCATGAAAAATCAGAATCATCAAAAAGAATAGCTCATGAAAAATCAGAATCATCAAGCTCATAAAAAAGAACAAGTTATGAAACAACTTCAACAGTTAATTTAAATCAATATTCCATAACAGGAACAATAAATGAAAAAGAATATTTAATACTTTTAAACACATGACAAGAAGAAAATTATATAGAAAAATATCTAGTAAGAAGTGAAGAAATCAAATCTAATTGTAATATATGCCTAGATCTACCAAGGAGTCTAATAAACATTAAGGATACGGCAGAAAAAGAGATAATAATAGGAGTTAGGAAAATAAAAATAGAATTTGAAATAAAGGAAGAAATGCAAAAAACAGATATAATATTAGGAATAAAATGGTTAGAACAAGTAAAATCATACAATATAGAACATACACAATTATCTATAACATATAATAAAGAGAAATTATTCATAAAAAGAACTTTAACATGATATGAAAATATATGTACTTGCAAAAATAATAGTAGAAGGATATTATAATAGGTATTATACATCTATGATACAGGAGCAGAAGCAAACTTATGTAGATACAACTATTTACCAAAAAATAAATGGGATAAATTAAAAACACCAATAGAAGTCAAAGGATTTAATAATGAAGGAAGTTTAATTACATATAAAGCTAAAAATATAAAAATACAGATATGGGATAAAATAATAACAATAGAAGAAATCTATAATTATGAACTAACATCAAAAGATATGCTTTTAGGAGTGCCATTTTTAGATAAATTATATTCACATATAATAATTAAAAAAGATTGGTGGTTTACAACACCATGTAAACAAAAAGTAAGAGCAAAAAGAGTTATTAATAAAATAAGAAAGAAAACTAATTGGATAAAAGGAAGTGAAAAAAATACACAAAAGTTAGAAAATATAAAAAATACAGAAGACACAGTAGAGCTAGTTGTATATTCGATAAATAAAAAAGAAATAACTATATTTTCAATAGATAAGGTAGAAATAATAAAGAAAAAATTAAGACAATTATATAGTGAAGATCCATTAAAAGGATGGGAAAAACATAAAACTACTATAAAAATTGAATTAATAGATAAAAATAGCATAATAACTCAAAAACCATTAACATATAATTTTGATGATTTAAAAGAATTTAAAATGCATATAGCTGAATTATTAGAAAAATAATATATACAAAAAAGCAATAGTAAATATAATAGTCCAGCATTTATAGTAAATAAACATAGTGAACAAAAAAGAGGAAAAAGTAGAATGGTTATTTACTATAGAAATTTAACTGCAAAAACTATGACATACAATTATCCAATACCAAATAAGATATTAAAAATAAGACAAATACAAGGATATAACTACTTTAGTAAATTTGACTGTAAATCAGGATTTTACCACTTAAAGCTAGATGAAGATTCTAAGGAATTACCCGCATTTACGGTACCACAAAGATTTTATGAATGGAATGTATTACCATTTGGATATAAAAATGCACCAGGTAGATATCAACATTTTATGGATAGTTATTTTAAACAATTACCTAATTGTATAGTATACATAGATGATATACTACTACATACAAAAACTAAAAAAGAACATTTAAAATTACTAGAACAATTTACAGATATAATAGAAAAATCAGGAATAAGTTTAAGTGAAAAGAAAGCTGAAATTATGAAAAACCATATAGAATTTTTAGGAATACAAATAGATAAAAATGGAGTAAAAATGCAACAACATATAGTACAAAGATGGATCAATTTGGAGTAAAGGCTAAATGCCATAGGTATGTCTAAAATGCCTAAATTTTAAATATGGTTTAGATGATACCACTTTAAGTGGATGAATGGACGAGTGGTAATCCATTGAATTATATGATTATCAGATATGTTCATGTGAAAATCTCTACTCGGACCATTTCCAAAATGTTATATGGGCTAGAGTTCCAAACATGAGCCTAAACTTTTTGGCAAAGGCATGGTGCATACTTTTGCATCATAGGTTGTGTCCCATATATGGGTACAACAGACAGTGCAGCCTAGCATTATGGAAGTGGAGTGGCCAAGTTTATTATTAAAGAGATTTATGATCAAACGGTGAGCACAGACACAGTCCTAACATTCCCTTATTTGCTAAAACAATTATGTTTAAATAAGAGGCTCCAAAGATTCCAGGGGTTGAACAGTTCCTCAAGTCATGAGGTAATACTGATTTGGAGTTGATTCGTGATGATGCAACCCTATCTCCAAGGATGTAAAAATAGAAGTAGCATTACTTAGCGAGGCACTTCAGGGTGAAGGGCATGGGATTGATGTTGCAGCGCTCACCAACTTTAGTATGACCCCTACTGAGACTGCTTAGTTCGAGCCCCAAACCTCAATTGATGTAGCAAGTGTTTCTCAGACTTCGAATGCACCACCTTTTATGGCACCATATCTATTTACTTATAAACCGGCCCCAATTGGCTATGATTTAGTGTCAATGTCATTCTTAGCTAAGGTAAGGAAGAGATTAGGCATTGGAGGAAAAGTTAAATCTGATTAAGGAGGGGGTCAATCCATGGGTGCAGAGAGAGATTAGAAATAATATAAAGAGCATGCAAAACCAGTTTGACGGGTTTGAGCAGCGTATCATCCAGAGACTAGAGGGTGTATAGTCCCTAGATTTTATAAGCATACATGCTGAGATAGTTGTACTCTAGAAGGATTTTGAGGACCTGTCTAATAGATCATTTCTATCTATTTTGATTATTGAGAAGTACCATATTGAAATATCTTCACTTTGAACCATTTGAAAAATTTGCATAGTTAAAGTTTCTGGATAAGGTACGACTCATGGTTACTAGTCATACCCTAGGATATGATTTGGTGTCCTCTCACTCATTTTTTAGGTAGTGTAGTGGGGGCTACATTCTGTCCAAGATACGATTTAGCCTCTCCCAAGTCATATGATTAGGTACTAGTCGTAAGATGTCAAGCCATATGTTGTGTTAAGCTTGGTCTAGTGGACACTATCTTGGGTATGGTATGTATAGTACTACTCATACCTTAGGATACGAATTATACATGCATAGTCGTATGTTGGGAGGATTAGAGGTCTATGGTTAGGCTTAGGGTATAACTTAGGGTACCACATATGCCCTAGGGTACGGGTCAAGAGGGTGAGTCGTACCCTCTTGGGTGCAACTTTTAGCTTTTAAACTGAGGATGGTTTAGACATTTTCCACCCCTAAACCCGTATTAACCATGACTTATAACCTTATTTGGCCTTTTTTTCTTCCCATATACAAGATCAAAAATATTCCAAAACACTCTTCAAAATATCTGTAACAAGATTAAGGCTAGGGTTCATCAAGAAGGCCATCTAGGAGCTTGGAGACCAAGAATCTCTCTATGAATCTTTGTGTATAAGGCATATGACTCTTTCCTCTTTGTTATTTCTCAAATATCATCTGTTTTAAACAATGATTTGATTTTTGAATGGTGGGTTTTAAAATCAAATGTTAAGCGTTTTGATGCATAGTGATGGGTATTATTTACTCTTGTTCAACCTTGTATTTACATATGTTTTTGGTGATGGTTTGTACATGTGGGTGCTTGTTGATTGTGGTTTAATAAATGGGTCATGATTAACCCAAATCTTAATGGTTTTTACTTGGTTCTTGGGTCATGGTAAAGGTATGCCCTCAAGGCGTTCATGAAAATGTCTTAGAGAAAGAACTAGTTATATGTTAATAGTGTTTTTAGCTAAGGCAATATCTTAATGAGTAAAGATGCTCGGTCAATGACAATGTAAGGACTTTTCTCCCATGTAAAGAGTCAATTCGTAACCTTGGTGGTTTGATTTATCGGGCCTTAATGATAATAATTTGACTTTATTGGTGGTTATAACTAAGGTATTGGCCTATTAAAGTGATTAGTTGATAAATGGCTCATGGAAACCTTATGGTCATGTGTGGTGTTGAATTGTAGCCTTGATAGATTGAATTGGCTAAGTGGGATAGAGTCCTTGAATGTTGAATTAAATAAATGTGAATGCATGGACAAAGGGTTAGAGTCCCAATATCTACTAATAAAAGTCGTCATGTCTTGAGGTTAGAGTCCATTGCCTAATGAAATAAATTAAGGTTAGACTCCCTTGCCCAATGAAAGGGTATTATGTTGGAGTCCCTTGCCCAATGAAATGGGTTGAGGTTAGAGTACCTTGCCCAATGAAATGGCTTGAGGTTAGAGTCCTTTGCCTAATAAAATTGGCTGTGGTTAGAGTCCACATATTTCATAAGACGGTTTGAGTTTAGAGTCTTCTTGCTTAATATGACCGAGAAGTTAAAACTTCCTAAGCTACACGATTGGAAGGTTAGAGTCCTCCACTTCTTATTTTATGATGAGATATTTGAGATGCATATGAAGGCCTTGTTTCCTTTCCCATTACTTAATGTATCTATGTATCCATATATGTGCCTATGCATATAAATGTGGTTGCTTATGATGGTTTGACTTGAATTTGAATAATAGAACTATTTTATCCTTACCCTTGAGTTACATGATAGTTCTCCAACCGCTAACTATTTTTGAATGTTCTTTCCCCACGCGATACAAGGATCGGAGTTTTTTCTCTTTTCCTGTGCAGTGACCAGGTGTTCGAGCAGTTCATGTGTTGACTTTAAAGTGGTGATCTTCTATACTTCAGAAGGTGTACATTTCATGGTCTTTATATCTTATGCCATAGACTTCTTCAAACTTATTTTTTAGCTATTGTCAGAGGCATGTCCTGACATATTTAGATATCGGATTTATAAAGGCTTTATGAATGACTGTTGACTTAGGGATGTTGTTTTGGTATGTTGACATTAATGGAATGATTAATTAGACTTTCTTAAGTTATGATTATTAATCTTGTTTCTGCTATCTTGATAATATGTTCAGAGTTCATCCGACACTTACGGATTGATGTGATGGTTTTATTAGGTTGACGGGGCAATCTTCAATCCTTGTTGGGCTCAAGATGCCCATAAGACAAGGCTCAATTTTATGTCGTGTCAAGTAGGTATTAGAGCCTAGGTTTATGGTTAGTTGGATGTCCACAAAATATGTCAAGTAAAATCTCTTTTATAGGTGTGTAACGCGTCACACTTATAACAAAAAGGATACAAGGCATTTAGGAATGTTTCACCTTTTTATTATCTTATTTCGAGCTATGGAGTTAAGGTCTTTGATCCTTCTAATTTTCATTTTCTCTTCTTTCAGATCATGCCTTCATGAAGATCAAAAGTTCCTACAAACCCCTCCATCTCAATTGGGAACAATTTTGATAGGACTCTCTCTACTTATGGAGGCCATACTCGGTCTAAGGGCTCGATACCTGATGGTCTGGGAGTTCTATTGATTTTCTCTAGTCCTTCTCTAGTTCCTCATGCTGACATAATGAATGCTAAGTTTCGTAAGTCGATTCATTTGATTTCCTAGGTTGTGGCTTCTCAGGCTGATCATGGTGCTTCTGTTACTCCATTTTCTGAGGCCACAAGGATTGGCTAGTTCATAAGGATGAGTCCTCTGACTTTTATTAGTATTAAGGTAGGGGAGGATCCTTAAGGTTTCCTGGATGATACAAAAAAGGTATTTAGTGTTATGTATGCCACTAATGTGGAAGAAGCAGAATTTGCAGCCTATCAGTTGAAGAATGTGGCGTACCAGTGGTACAAAGAATAGGACCAAACAAAGAGTGATGTTGATAAGTCATCCTTGTGGGAGGATTTCATTAATGTATTTCTAGACCACTTCTTTCCTCAGGAGTTAAGGAAGGCAAAGGTGGAGGAGTTTTTTAATCTAAAGTAAGGAAGGATATCAGTCAATCAGTATACCTTGAAGTTCTATTAGTTATATAGGTATTCCCCAGAGATTATGTCGGATATGAGGGCTCAGATGAGGAAGTTTGCCTCGGCATTTTCTTGTGAGTTTGTACTTGGGAGCAAGGCGACTTTCTTGATCAAAGACATAGACATCTCTAGGTTGGTTGTGTATATGCAACAAGTAGAGGAATAAAATAAGAGACAGGTTGAGTTTTGTGAAAAGTAAGGGAAGAAATTTTAGGCCTTCTAAGCAAAGTGGTAGAGATGGTGGTAAATTACTAAGGAAGAAGTGAGGGAGTTTTTGTTCTTTCTCTACGGTTAGTGCTCCTTACCTGAGGCCATCGATTGATCATCGATCTCAGTTTAATGGTAGGTTTTAGGCATAGGGTGCCTAATCTTAGGCTGGTGCGGCTCAGTCAGATTTATCCTACCCTTCTTATAGATTCTGTGGTCATCATCATCATAGCTAGTGTGAGAAGAGGAGGAACAAATATTTTAGATATGGCCAGATTAGGCACATGCAGTGAGAGTGCCCCTCTCTAATGACTTCTTGGGCCAATAGGGCCCCTATTTCTACTTTATCTATTCTTGCACCAAAGGGAGCTACTTCTGCTTCTACTTTTGTTTTTTGTACTGGTACTAGATGGAATCATTTGTATGCTCATGCATCTTGCCAGGATTCTAAGGCATATCCTTAGTTGGTTACGGGTATGTTGAAAATTTTCTCTCGTGATGTGTATTATTTACTTGACCTTGAGTCCTCTTTGTCTTATGTGACCCCTTTTGTGGCTGTTTATTTTGTCTTTGGTCTAGAGTGTCTGTCAGTTCCTTTATCTTTTTCTATGCCAATAAGAGACTTTGTGGTTGTTAAAAAAGATTATAGGGGGTGTGTGGTAGCTTTTGGTAGTAAAGAAACTCTTGTAGACTTGATAGAGTTGGACATGGTTGATTTTGATGTTATTTTAGGAATGGATTGGTTGCATTCGTGCTATGCTTTCTTAGATTGTTGAACATGTATAGTTATGTCTAAATTTCCGAATGAACCAGTTATTTTATGGGAAGTTGGTTCTTTAGTGCCTAAGGGGAAGTTCATCTCAAATCTTAGAGCCCAAAAGTTGATTTCTAAAGGGTGTTTGTATCATTTGGTCTGAGTTAAAGATCCTAACGTGGAGGGTCCTTCTCTAGAATCTATTCTTGTGGTTAATAAGTTTTCTGAGGTCTTTTTTGATGACCTTCCTGGTATTCCTCTCGATAGGGAAATTGATTTTGGGATTGATCTTATTTTGAATACTCATCCAATTTCTATCCCTCTGTATATAATCGCTCCAGCTGAGTTGAAAGAACTTAAGGATCAAATGAAAGATCTCTTAGATAAATTTTTTATCTATCCTAGTGTGTCTCCTTAGGGTGCTCTGATGCTGTTTGTGCGTAAGAAGGATGGTTCCCTTCGAATATGTATTGATTAATGTCAGTTGAACAAGGTGACCATAAAGAATAAGTATCCTCTTCCTAGGATCGATGAGTTATTTGATCAGCTTTAGGGTGCAAAGTATTTCTCTAAGATGGATCTTAGGTCGGGTTATCATCATCTTAAGATTAAGTAAGTGGTTATCCCTAAGACTGTCTTCAAGACCTAGTATGGTCACTATGAATTCCTGGTTATGTCTTTTGGGTTGACCAATAACCTAATGACATTTATGGACTTCATGAATAGGGTTTTCCTTCTATTTCTGTATTTGTTTGTCGTTGTATTAATTGATGACAACTTGTCTATTCTAAGAGTGAGGTAGATCATGTCTATCACCTCCGTGTGGTGTTGTAAACCTTGAAGGATCATCATTTGTATGCCAAGTTCTCTAAGTGTGAGTTTTGGTTGAAGGCTGTGACTTTTCTTGGTCATGTTATCTCTAGTGAAGGGATCATGGTGTATCCACAAAAGGTTATGGTGGTTAAAAAGTGGCCTAGATTGGTGACTCCAACTGATATTCGGAGCTTCTTGGGTCTAGATGGTTACTATAGGAGATTTATAAAGAGTTATTTTATGATAGCTTTCCCATTAACTAAGTCGATCCAAAAGAAGGTCAAGTTCTTATGGTCGGATGCTTGTGAGGGTAGTTTTGATAAGTGGATGGATAAATTGACTTCATCTTCGGTTTTGACCTTGCTCGAGAGTAATGATGATTTTTTAGTATATTGCAATGCTTCTCATGTTGGTCTTGGTTGTGTATTGATGCAGAATGGTATGGTGGTGGCCTATGCTTCTAGGAAATTAAAAGTTCATGAGAAAAACTACTCAACTCATGACTTGGAATTACTAGTCGTGGTATTTGCACTGAAGATTTTGCGTCACTATCTCTATGAGGTTCATATTGACATCTTTATGGATTATAAGAACCTCCAGTATGTGTTTACTCAAAAGGAGTTGAATCACAGGCAAAGGTGTTTGCTTGAGTTTATAAAAGACTATGATATGAGTCTCTAGTACCATCTGGGTAAAGCTAACATAGTTGATGATGCTCTTAGCAGGTTATCCATGGGGAGTTTAGCTCTTGTGGACGAGGATAAGGGATAGTTGGTGATGCACATTCATCGTTTGGCTAATCTTGAAGTTTATCTTATAGAATCTAAGGATGGTGGTGTATTTGTACATCAGTATAGCAGTAATCTCTTATGGTTGAGGTAAACGAAAAGCAAATGTTGAATCTCGATTTGATGAATATTAAGAGTAATATGGGTCAGTAAAAGGTTGTTGATTTTGCGATTGGTGGTGATTGTATCCAGAGGTACCAAGGTAGGTTATGTGTTCCCGATGTCGATGGATTAAGGGAAAGGATTTTGGCCGAAGCTCATTTACCTCAATATGCTATTCATCCCAGTTCTACGAAGATGTATCATGATCTCAGGGAGTTTTATTAGTGGAATAATATGAAATGAGATGTGGCTAAGTGTATGGTGTGTCAACAAGTGAAAGTTGAGCAATTGAGACCCAGTGGTTTATACCAAGAGATTGAGTTTCCCAAATTGAAGTGGGAGGCAACTAATATGGATTTCGTTACTGGCCTTCCTTAGTCTCGGAATTAATGTGATTCTATTTGGGTCATTATGGATAGAATGACCAAGTCTTCTCACTTCTTACCGGTAAGGACTAGTTATTCAGTGGAGGATTATGCTAAGTTGTATCTTGCGAAAATTGTGAAATCATATGGTGCTCCAATTTCTATCATTTTGGATCGTGGTACTCCATTTTCATCCCATATTTGGAAGTTGTTTCATAAAGGTTTAGGAACTAAGGTGTGCCTTAGTACTGCCTTCTACCCGCAAATGGCTGGATAAGCAAAGAGGACTATCCAAACATTGGAAGATATGCTCCGTGCTTGTGTGATTGATTATGGTGGTAGTTCATACAACCATTTGCCTTTGATTGAATTCACCTATAATAATGGCTAATATTCTAGTGTTGGCATGGCTCCTTTTGATGTGTTGTATGGTAAGAGATGACGTTCTCGTATTGGGTGGTACGAAGTTGGTGAGGGTAAATTGCTTGGCCCTGATTTGGTTCACCAATCCTTGGAGTAGGTAAAGGTGATTCGAGATAGGTTGAAAGCTGCTCAAAGTCGCCAAAAGTCCTATGCGTATGTGAGGCAGAGGGATTTGGAGTTTAGTGTTTGGGATTGGGTATTCTTGAAGGTATCTCCCATGAAGAGAATGATGCGATTTCGTAAAAAGGGAAAGCTTAGTCCTCAGTATGTTGGTCCATATTTGATTTTGAAGAGGGTTGGTAATGTTGTCTATGAGTTGGAGTTTCTGTCTAGTTTAAGCTCCATTCATTCGGTATTCATGTGTCTATGTTGTGGAAATGTATAGGTGACCTTTCGTTAGCTGTTCCCTTGAAGGATATTGGTATTTTGGACTCGTTGTCCTATGAGGAGGTCCTAGTTAGGATCTTGGATTGACAAGTTTGCCGGTTGCGAACGAAAAAAGATGGCTTCAGTGAAGGTTTTATGGAGGAACCAAAAGTTCAAGGAAGCTACTTGGGAAGCGGAAGATGACATGAAGCCCAAATATTTGCATTTGTTCTCCGTTATGGAAACTCATGGTTAAGGTATGTGTTAATCTTCTTAACTTGATTTATGTATTTAATAGGCAATTGGTTCAAGTCCCTAAACTTTGAATGGAGCAAGTGTTTTGATAGACAATGGGTTCTAGTCCGAAATTCAATTGAATGAATGGTTGTTTGGTGATGATCATGGCATGTGTCTTATCCCTTTTTATGTCTTTGTTTTCTAACTTGGTTAAATGTTAGTTTGATGTGTTGTGATGTCTTAAATTGTGCTTGTCCTTGTCTTACTCGCCATTCGAGAATGAATTATCCATGTGGGGGGAATCGAAACACCTTGGTTTTGAACCAATAGAAAAATTCCCTTAGTTGAAGTTTCTGGGCAAGGTACTACTCATGGGTACTAGTCGTACCCTAGGATAAGGTTTAGTGTCCTTTCACTCGTATGTTAGGTAGTGTAATGGAGGTAACATTCTGTCCAAGGTGCGGTTTAGCCTCTCCCGAGTCGTATGATTAGGAAATAGTCACAAGATGTCAAGTCGTATGATGTGTTAATCTTGGTCTAATGGACACTGTCTGTGGTACGGTTTGTATGGTACTACTCGTACCTTATGATATGAGTTATGCATGCATGGTCGTATGTTGGGCAGATTAGAGGTCCATGGTGAGGCCTAGGGTACAAGTTAGGGTACCACTCATACCCTTGGGTATGGGTTAAGGGGGTGAGTCGTACCCTCCTGGGTACATGTCACAACATGAGGATACCCTTTAGTCACGACAATGGTGCTTATGACCACTACGTCCACAAGCTATCCCATGAGTCGGTACCAATTATGAGCACTGAGTAATACTATAAGGTAAAACATGAGCAAAAGATGGACTGATAAGGCATTGTAAAACTGAATAGTAGAATACAAAGCAAAGCATATCTGAAATATATGATAAAATATTAGAAACCAAGTTGTCTATCTGAAACAACTGCTAATGCTGAAATAACTGACTGATTGTCTAACTGATTGTCTTAAATCCTCTAAACATCATGAGCTGTTGATGGGACAAACCGCCAACTAACTCCACTTGACTGAACATAAGAAAGCACTGAAGTAACTGAAATAAACAAATCATGTCCTTGATGGATGAGGACTTACCACTACTGCTGCTGAGTAACACTGAGTTGTCTAAGAGCTGTCGGGAAACTGAGTGTCCAAAACTATGTTATAAGACAACATAGTGGCAAGAAAAGTATGTGGTCTATACTTTGAATGTACTTGTATATGAG
>NC_061117.1:79505551-79534622 GCF_002878395.1 Capsicum annuum | reverse complement strand
CTTGCCCAGATGATACAACACACTCATATCATAATGTTTTAACAACTCAAGCCACCTTCCCTGACAAAATTTGCACTTACTGAACTTGGTAAACAACTGATGAGCTTTAAGGGTCTACAACACAATTCATAGATGATCTGTGTAATCATTCTCAATACAAGAATAGACAAAGATATCATCAATGAAGACTATGACTAACATATCTAAGTACTATTTGAACACCCTATTAATCAAGTCATGAAAGATGCAAGGGGATTCATTAGTCTAAAAGACATAACTAGGAATTCAAAGTGACCATACCGAGTTCTGAATGTTGTCTTCAGAAAGTTACATTCTTTGACTCTAAGTTGATGATAGCCAAATATGAGGTCTATTATAGAGAAATAACTGGCACCCTAATATTGTTACGAGTACATTACAAGTTTTTCATCGTCTTATTTATGAATTATTAGATGCCGAAGGTTCACTTTCTTTTATAACTCCTTACATAGCTGTCAACTTTGGTGTTAATCCCAAAACGTTAGTAGAGCCTTTCTCAGTGTCTACCCTAGTGGGTAAATTTATTCTAGCTAGATGGGTATACAAAAATTACCCGGTCATAGTATCTCAGAAAATCACCACAGTTAATCTTGTGGAGTTAGAAATGATTGATTTAGATGTCATTCTCATCATGGATTGGCTCTACTCATGCTATGCCGCAGTTGATTGCAGAAGTAAAGTCGTTTAATTTTGGTTTCCCAATGAGACAGTCAGTGAATAGAGGGGTAGTACCCCAGTGCTTAGGGGGTCAGATTGTTTCATACCTTAAAGCAAGAAAGATGATATCTAATGGGTGTGTTTACAATATTAGGAGAACTTTCCTAATCATTTCAAGTCTGGAGTGCATACAACATAATCTGGAACTACCCACTGGTGGCACTGGAAGTAGCACCCTACTGAGTTAAGAAACCTACTAGAGCTGAAAAATGATTGGACTGACCCTGCTGACCAGCCCTCGGGCAATCCCTGACACTGTGGCCTGGCTTGTCACAACCAAAACACATATCATTACATGCCTTACACTTGCCTAGATGATTCCTACCATATTGTCAACAAATTACATTGGTATGACCACCATTCATACTGCCCTGAGACTTAGAGTCTGGCACCTAATCTCAACTGTCTTGCTTGAACTTAGGCTCTAGTGCACTAGCTGAAGATAGAGCTAGGGCTAAAAATTTTTGACGGAACAAAAAAGGTTACCACCTTCTGACCTTGGCTGAGAAAAGTTAAAACTACCTATTCTGGCCCTCTTACTCTCTCTCTCTCTTTTTCTACTTACTTTTTTCCTCCTCAATCTACTGAGCATGAACCATAAGACTAGATAGGTCCATCTCTTTTATCAACATGGCAGTCCTACGCTTCTTGACCATACTATTAGATACACCAGATAGAAACTTACTCATTCTAGACCTATTATCTGTCACCATAAAAGGAGCATACCTCGCCAACTGAGTGAACTTAAGTGAGTTTTTCTACACTCTTATATTACCTTATTTAAAATTGATAAGATCCTAAACTTTAGATTTCCTTAACTCTAAGGGAAAAAACCTGTCTAAGAAAGTTGTGGCAAACTCCTCCCACTCTATCAGCTCTTTATTAACACCACGGTGTTCCTTCTACTTATTAAACCAGGTGTGAGCTGCATCCTCCAATTAATATGCAGCCAACTCTACACTTTTATTCGAAGTGATGCCTATGATATCTATCACTTTCTTCACCATATCTAGAAACTTGTATAGATCCTCTTCAAACTTGGATTCTAAAAACAAAAGGGGATTCATCCTAGTAAAATCTCAAATCCTAACTGTAACTATATTTTCCACTGGATTAGCTGGAGTAACAGCCTGTTGGTTATTCTAGGAAGCTACAGAGTGGGCTAAGGTAGTGAAAGTAGCCCTGAATTTGGTGTGGGAGACATGTTCATTTGGGGGATTTTACTAAATAGGTAGGGTTGTAGGCTGATCCCCATTCCTTCTTTTGTTGTCTGTAAATAGATAAAGGATGAGTTAGAAAGAGAGTATAAATATAGATCATGCTCTTCCACATGATATGAACACTTAACAAAGGGAAACTTTCCTAAAAAGGTCTCATAGCCTCGTGTCCATAAATATGGTGCGCTTCACACCCATGCACAAGACTCTACTCAAAGTGGCTTTTAGACTCTATTGGACACTTTAAAAACTTAGGCTCTGATACCAAGTTTTATCATGACCTGAGTCTACCCCTAGTCATGACAATGATGCCCACGATCACTAGGGCTACAAGCTAACCCATTAGTTAGTACCTGCTTTAAGCACTAAGTAATACTGTAATGTAAAACATGAGCGGAAGATAAACTGGTAAGGCACTATAAAATTAAATACTGGAATACAAATCAAAGCATATCTGAAATATTTGATAAAATACTAAAAACCAAACTATGTATCTGAAACAACTGTTAATACTGAAATAACTGAACAACCGTCTAACTAATTATCTAAAAGCCTTGAAATATCATGAGGAGTTGATGGGAAAAACCCCCAACTAACTCCAACTAACTGAACATGAGAAAGTACTGAAGTAACAAAAATAAACAAATTATGTCCTCGATGGATGAGGACTCACCACTACTGCTACTAAGTAACACTGAGTTGTCTAAGAGAGGTCAGGAAATTGAGCATCCGAACCTATGTTATAAGACAATATAGCGGTAAGAAAAGTATGTGGTCCGTACTTTGAATGTACTAGCATATAAGATGAGGATTGGCCAAAATACATGAGGTATCTGAGCATAAATGCATAAACAAGTTATATCTGAGATACAAGACCAAGCATAAACATATTTCTGAGATAATTTGTAGTCTAAAAGATTGATATTTGTATAACTGAATAACTCAAAATTTGTATACTGATTAACTGATATCTAAATACTGATCATCCAATACTGAACTGTACTTAGTCTAAATAACTGGACTGAAACTATAGGAGGTATTAGGTTACCGATATGCCCAAATCTGAGCTAATTTGGGTTTAACCTATAACCCTAATTGGAAGAGTGCAAGTATCGTGCCATGGGTACTAACACTTGTTATGTGGATCTACTAAGCTGGTTTCCCAAAGGACTAAAGAGTCACCCTCTACTATAGGTGCTCTTATGAGGTACATGTCAACCCTCAACTGGAAGGTAGACATCTCCAACCTATGCTTGCTACGTAGTTCTATAACTTAGGTTTGCTACTAAGGGTCATACCCTTTACTGGAAGGTGAGCCCCTATCCTTGGGTTCACTCGGTGCAAAATATTACTCCTAAATAAACTGACATTATTAATAAACTGAATTAAACTCACTGAACATAACAACTAACATTACTTATCATGATCATAAAATCTGAGTAAATGGTAATATTCATGATTTAACTGAAATCATTACTTGAAAGATCTGAAGTCATGTAAAACACATAGGTATCGGGTATTCATAACCTACCAATTCTGAATGACCATTATTTATGTTAATAAGCTTTTAAAATAATAATATGGGATCATGGTTCAAAACCCAAAAGCATAGATATTTCTTCAAACATGGGAGAATTATAAACTTGAACATGGGAATGTCTTAAACATGGGAAATCAACATGATTACATGGCTAAACTCATAACTGGGGGATTTAACATGGAATTAACTTGAATAAGACATGGGAAGTTGAAATTTAAAGCATGAGGCAATCTAATCTTTAATAGAATCATACACGGGCTGAAATAAATTTTAATTACCAAGTGAAAACATGAATTAAACCCATTTTGAACATATAAAGTACTATAGTAAAGTAAAAACTCCATTATTTAACTAAAAGGGAATGTTTTTGGTCTCTATGGGTGAAAGAGACCCATGGATAAAAATCCCACACATCTTAAGCTTCTTAACTTGGGAAATAAAGCCTATTCTTGATGCTTTCTTAAAGTTTCTTGAGTTGGAGAGCTTGTATTCTTTATTACTTGGGGAAAAAGGAATTGAATTTGTTCTTGGGTAAGGAGGAGGTTTTTTTAGAGTGATTTTGAGAAGAAGAGCAAATAGTGCCCTAAAAGATGCCCCAAGTCGTGTTGTGGACGATTTGGGTTGAGGAGAAAAAGACCTAATTGCCCCTCAATTATTTAAATCAAGAACTAGATGCAACATCCTCACTGCAACGTGGTCTAATCTCAATTGTATAATTTACTCACTGATGAGTGGTGATTTTACCACTCATTCGCACTCATTTTTTGTGTACATTACCTTGTTTCAAATAAGTAATAAATGTGATTTAATGCGCTAATATCCACTCATTGTAGGTATCGGAGTTGAATAGACAAAGAGTGTAGATTGGAGCTTGAAATAATCAAGAGGGAGGTGAAGTTGAAGACCTGCAGTGAACTAGCCTCAGTTACCAAGGTCGCGGTCCATGGGATGCAGTTGTGGTCAGTCAAGATGGTCAATCAACCGTGACCACGGAAGTCAATCATGGTCGCATAGCCACAGTCACAGCCAGACTTGTGGGATCACGACTTGGCAAAAATGTTCAGCCTAATAGAAAAACTGTAATTACACGTGTTGATCCCAATTTGAACAACTAGACTCAAACTCTAATTGGATGGATCATTCATTCACTCACATTCATTTTTCCCTAATTTTTCTAGGTTTAGCTTTAGACTTTGTAGCCTCAATTTTTTTAGAAGAAAATATTGTATAAATTTTGGGTATAGAATACATTGAAGACTTTTCAAGTGGAAGATTTGCTCACTTCCATTGTTGATATTGTGATGGATCTAGGTTTGAAGTAACATTAGATCTACCACAAATTAATTCAATGGACATTATGGGTATATCTATGCTTATTTATCTTATGTGTGGCCAAATCTCCCTGTTGGGGTTGTGTGTGAATAGGAGTCTAAGTGTGTGTGGGTTGTTATTGTTACCATCTATTTAGTAGCTCATATTTATGGGTTTTATTATTCCTATGCTAGTTTGGTTGGGATTTGATGGGTGAAAACTCCAAATACCCACATAGGCTTGATAGATGAAAGCTCCAAGTTATATTAAACCTAAGGCTATCTTCAAAAGAAGGGTTTTGGGTGAAGTTTAGGAATATATATAATCCTCAAAAGAGGGACGTGGAGACAAAATCAATGATAGATAATTATGTGTATAGTTTTCTAAATTCTCACTATCTTAGAAATAAGGCTAAAAGTGAGGTTGATTATGCCTCGGGTCTCATCCTAGAAATAGGGATGCCTTGATTGAGGTTGTGGTTGTAAATTATTGAAAACACCTATTAGGTATTCGAAAGAATCAATAGGTGAAAGTTTGGTGTTTTGTTAAAAGACTAGCATCAAAATCAATAACCAAGCCTACCCATATTTGACTTACTAAATCAATGTTGATGAATAACTCCCACATGTCACTCCCTTAGTATTGCCTAATCCCAAGATCCATGCATGATTGTTAAAACTCTAATTATTCATAGCCCCAAATTTATACTAGAAAATCCCAAAAAAAATATTAGTATAGGAACTCATGTTCCCCATTTTATCTTCTTGTACCATTTGTTTGAATCTAACTTGTAACTATTATTTCAAATTAGTTTGATCGCTACTCACATTGTTCCTCGTGGATTCGACCCCGACTCCAAAGTTGGGTAAATATATTGATGATGACGTCTTGCAGTCAAATTGACGTGTAAGTTGAGCTTTATCAAAAATGGTGTTATTGTCGGGGAACAATTTAGAATATAAAGTTAGTTTGCAATTTTAGTTACTTGCTTGAGTTCAAGCTTGTAAATATTTTTTTGTGATTTTTCTTGGTAGGTTGATTTTATTTTATTTTTACTTTTCTTGATGGCTTCTTCTAACAAATATGAGTTTAATGATTGGAAGTCATATTGTTACCCTCAATGTTTGTATTGTTACGAGCCGCACTTCAGGAGAGATTATAAGTATGCTCCCCGAGGAGAGATTTTACCATCTCCATCTAATTGGAAGTACGGTTGCACCATGTGCAGACGTCTATAAGTACATTGGGATAATCTTCAAACATTCCCTCCCCCTATTATACTGATCAAGTTGCTAGTTCTTCTTATGAGCTTAATAGGTCCTATGATGAAAAGAAAAAGGAGCAACAATCCAAATCCACCGGTCTTGAAGAAATGCTCCAAATATTTTGGATCGAGTAGATGCAATGGGGGATACTATGTAATACATGTACCAGGAATGGACAAGTGCCAAGTTAGAGCTATTAAGCAAAGAAGAAAAGCTTGAAACTATCACTACCTTTCCCAATACTCAAGAGGAGTGTTATCAGGAAGAGAAACCAAGCTATGATGAAGATCTTGGTAGTGAAGACTCCTCAATAGCTTCTCAACCATCCTACTCATATGAAGGAGAAGAATCCCAAATAAAGGAAATGGTACTAGAGCCAAGAGACGAATCAAACCAAATTTCTTATAATAACTCTAGTTCATTTCGGGGTGAAGATGCTCTGGAGGAGGTTAACCCAAAATTAAGTGTTGGACCTTATTCAACCCACTTTTTAACATTATTTTTAGAGAATGTGATGAAGATCCATACCTTTAAACAAATAGAGGATTGTCGGGAGGTGGAGTCCGACTTTTGTATTTTACAGTTTATCATTCCACGGGAGAACATAGAACCCCACTCATCAAAGGACAAGATGCTCAATTTCCAAAGTCCAAGGAATGGCCTATTGATGTTTTCACTTTTACCTAAGAAGCTAAAACAAACGTTTGATGCAAAGATGGGTAAAAGGTTTAAATCATAAAAATGGCAAAACCAAAACTTATTTACCATTGCATCACCTCTTCCAAGCCTCTTCTTAGGAGACCTAAATCTTTTATCCCTCTTTCATTCATTACATATTGATCGAAAGTTGGGATGGAGATTCAAATCTTCTAAGTGGAAGCACAACAAAAAATGGAAGGGGCATCTTGCTAAAACTTTAAACTAAGCGCTCGATGGGAGGCAACTCATCATGCCATGAAAAGTGGAACATATTCTTGTAATTATGCATGGTATAGTAAATTTTTGTTTTCTTTATGCATGCATAAGCCATGAGACAGTGGTGCTCACCAAAATTTTGATCTAATTAGAAGAAGAAAGTATGAATTTAGCATTTTAGGACTGAACAACAAAGGCTGATGACCAAATTTATGGTCTTAGTTACCGTGGTTGCGGCCCATGTCTATGTGATCATTGTGGTAGTGTGACCTCAATCACATGACTAGGGCCATAATTTTGGTCAAATCAGTTTAAATAACTATCCAATTGCTCACTATTTACCCATACTTTCTTTACCTTTACTTAAAATTTCCTTCTCCTTTTGGCGTTACAATGCATAACCTAGGGTTATATTATTCCAATAGCATCTATTAACGTGGTAATTTTTCTAAACTCATTTGA
This sequence comes from Capsicum annuum, assembly GCF_002878395.1. Lineage (NCBI taxonomy): Eukaryota > Viridiplantae > Streptophyta > Magnoliopsida > Solanales > Solanaceae > Capsicum > Capsicum annuum. The sequence goes on along the minus strand of NC_061117.1, from coordinate 79,527,156 downwards.
TTTGAATGAAAATGCATGCTTTGATCTTGTAATATGTATATAGACCATGAACTGATCTTTGTGTTATCACATTCATGCTAAATCCTTATTGCTATATGGTTTGATACTATGGATAGTGTACACTCTGAGTGGGGAAGTCTTGATACCCAAGAATTAAGCTTTAAACCATATAAGTGGAAGTGTGCACCATGTGTGAGCTTGAAATCCTCAACAAATTCCATGATCAAATTATTTAAGTTTGTGGCTGGGATCACACATTCTAGTCTTATAATTCACTTTTCACATCATTATCATGCTTTCTTGAAGCAAAATTTTGGGGCAAAACCGTGTTTGAGGTATCGCGCAGAGTCTATCAAAACCTAGTCTCAGGTACGAACCCAGTAACAGCGATCGCTTAACCATGATCGTGGTTATCACTCCACGATTTCTATACCTGAGGGCAGGTTATAGCAGACTTTGAACATTTCTAGACATCTTTTTTGTTGCCCCTGAAATCTCTTGGCACTACTACATGAGTTTATGTATTTGATCTTGCATGTGTTTCGTATGAGAAAACTAATATTGGTCTAAGTTACATTACTCACAGATCATTAGCCCCAAAGATAAAAGACGTCAATGACACCAGATTTATGACTGCACAATGTTGCCAACTCTATTATGAAGATTTCCATAGGACTAAGCTATTCCTTGAGAGGGGAATAAGCCTGGACAAGGTGGAAGAAAAGCTCCCAAAATTCCACGCCAGATTTACTACAATTGAGTGGATATGTTTTTCCCTAGAAATCTATGAGGACAACGAGATGTGGGTGCGTGAGTTCTATACAAACCTCAGCATATTCTCTATCACAAACCCTATGATGATAATTCGAGGTAAACAGGTAAACTTTTGAGAGGAGCAGGTGAATACGGTGTATGGGCTCCCAAATATTGACATAAGGCAATTTCACATAAGGACATGTAAGCCAGGGTCCTGGATGGCAAATATTTTGTGCCATGGTAAAGAAGTTCCTTGTCCATCACCAAGAAAGACATTTTAATAAAGGACTTCAAAGCATAGGCCAGACTTTTGTTAAACATCATATGCAGTTGAGTATCACCTTGTACCCATATGACCAACATCATGGACTTGAGAGCTCAAATGGTTGCTTGCATCTTGTTTGGCATCCCTCTTAATATGGGAGAGATTATCTTATCAGAATAGAGCTTTCACCAGACCCATAGAGCTATGCACCTAATTTTCTCTTTTTTTATTACTGAATTTTGTAAGAGCGCAGAAGTGGAGGAGTATGCTGCAGATACTTAGGTGTGCCCAGGCTCCATCATATGTCCACTCAAATTTAGAGGTGAGGGTGCTAAGGCCAGAGCAAGAAAATAAAGATAGATTTTGACAAAGCATCCCAGCAGGACCCAGCATCATGCAGACCTTCATCATCAAATCGCCTCGATGACCTTTCAGATTAAATAAGGGTGGTCAAAGAGTTAGTTTCCAGATTACCTCAGGGTCCAGGAGACACCTCTACATCCTATCATTTATATGTTATGCAATCTGACTATGAGAAGTACATTAAGGAGCAGCAAAAATAGGGAGCCACCATTGCCAGCCTAGAGAGAGCATACTCAACCTTACCAGGATCACACAGTGACCTCAAGCAATCATATGAGAAGATGTTATGAAGAGATAAGAAGAGAGACAAATTCTTTAAGAAGCTGTGGAAGGGAGTAAAAGGCATCTTTGAGGTGCTCAATCCAAATGAGAAATTTCCTTCTTCAAAGCTAGATAGTGAAGATGAGGCCCCTGCTAATTGGTCAGTTGACGAGACTGGTGGTGCCAGCACAAAGTCAGATAGTGAGAGCAACTATTGAGGTAGATTCAGGGTGACACTACTTACTCTTTCTTTAGTGTACATGCAGTAGCGACACTGGATTTTATCTAGTTGGGGTTTCCCCTGGAACCATGGTGTTTTGATGACCTAATGCTAGACACTATTTCTTTTATGTTATTGTTTTGGGATGATTCTTTGGATATTATTTGCTTTATGGATTATCATGCTTGATTTACTTTTATTTTGATCTTGTTAATGCCTGACTAGTTTTGCCCGATAATAGATTAAGTGATTGCAGTCTTAAGTGTAAAGCGTTGTCTTTAGGTTTGAGGTATAAATGCAGAGGAATTCTGAGTACCAATAGTATAAATGTCAAAAAATGCAAGGGAAGTCTGAGTACTTGTAGCATTTTGTTTTGTAAATTGGGATCACTTTATACACCATTGGCAAAGTCTAAGTTGCCATATCATTAGCTTGCCCATGATTGAGCCAAGATGTAAGACTAAGGATTTGGTTGTAGCTATCACCATATGTTAGCAATTTGTACATGGTGCTTTGGCAAATCAAGAAACCCCCTCCGTCCAAAAATTTTGAAAAAATATCGAGCATGGACATGAGCAATGTTGTAACAAATCTTTTTCTTATTTTATGGTTCCACAAATGTTTGACTTGTGAATAGTAATAAATACTCCATGATTGTTTCCAACTGGAGGGATATTTGAGCTTCTTTAAGGAATTTTGTATGCCATGTGTGGTGAGAATACTGCATTCTTCTCTTGTATACTTATGCTATTTAGAACTTTCCCCATTAGTCTTTCAAAACTAATTTTGATTGTATTTGGTTGGAGAAACGATCTAAAGCCCTCTTTGTGATTTTGGAATCCACTCTATCCTAAAAAGCCTACCCATGCATAATTATAATCCATAGTACCCACTTTGAGCCTTTAAACCTTTCTTTGGCAAACTTATTACAAGATGTGAACCTTTATTTTTATCCTTCCTTGAATCATACCCTCCTTGAACTTGAAAATGTAACTTGCAGATAAAAGCCTAAGTTGGGGGTGGTAAAAATCGACGAAAGTAAGTTTGGGACCATGAAGTATTAGTGAAAATTCCAAATATGCCTAAGTGTTGAAAACAAATGTTTAGAAAAAGAAAAGGATCAAATGAAAGGATTAATTACACAAAAATGCAAGGAAATGGAAGTAAAAGGAAAGTGGGGAACAAAAGAGGCAAAAGATAGGCATGACCAAAGAAAGAAAACAAAGTAGAGTGGCCCATAGTCGAAGGGGGAGTTTTGTAAAGTGTGATGTAGATGTTCAAGGTATGGTGTAACCTAGTTGCCTAAATGATACCCTAACCCGAACCTATGTTACAAGCTTGGAAAGTTCTTTGATATCTCCAACCATTTACCTTTTTTTAGTGGTGATTGAAAATAGGGGCAAGCCTATGGCATAACACTTATTGCATTGAGATTTCTTTTATGAGGGGAGAATTTTTCACTTAAAATTCCTTGTTACTTGTTCGGTAGTTTGGTGTGTGAAACTTTTCTTTCTTGTGAGATGGGCATGCAATCAAGTTGAGGTGAGTGATTTTTGTCACCTCCCGGGTAATGAGGCAAGTGGAGTATGGTTTAGTTTTAGTCAAAAGGTGAGCCACTTCAAGAGTATTATTTTTTGTTGTTTGATTTCTCTTTAAAGTTTGACGCAGCCTAGAATATTATATTTTATAATGAAGGGTATTGAGAAATTAGCCTCACATAAGTGCATGAGATACTTGTGGTTGTGACTCAAGTCGAAGTCGGTATGGCATTTTAGGCATAAATATGGGCATAAATGATTGTGGTGCATGGTAAATAGGTAGTGTTTCTTGAGGACAAGCAAGTTCTTAAGTTGGGGGTATTGATGAGTGGAGATTTTCCCACTCATTCGCACTTATTTTTCAGGTACATTACATTGTCTCAAATGAGTAAAAGAGTCATATATGTGATTTAACGCACTAATATCCACTCATTACAGGCATAGGAGTTGAAAAGACAAAGAGATTTGGATTGGAGCTTGAAATGATCAAAAGGGTGCAGAAAAAGTGCAGATGAAGACTTGCAGTGAACTAGCCTCAGTTACTGTAGTCGCGATCAGTTAAGATGGTTAATCAATCGTGACCATAAAAGTCAATCACGATCATGTAGCCACTATCGCATCCAGACTTGCATGAACGTGGCTTGGCGAAAATGATCAGCCCAAAGGCAAAACTGTAATTGCACATGCTGATCCCAATTTGAACAAATAGACTCAAACCCTAATTAGATGGATCATTCATTCATTCACATTTCTTCTTCCCAATTTTTCTAGGTTTAGCTTGAGACTTTATAGCCTCCACTTTTGGAAGAATAAAATATTGTATAAATTTTGGGTGAAGAATACATTGGAGATTTCCAAGTGGAAGATTTGCTCACTTCTATTGTTGATATTATGGAGGATCCAGGTTTGAAGTAACATTCTCTTAGATCTACCACAAATTAATTCAATGGATATTATGGGTATATCTATGCTTATTTATCTTATTTGTAGCTAAATCTCCCTCTTGGAGTTATGAGTAAATAGGGGTCTAAGTGAGTGTGGATTGTTATTGTTACCATCTATTTGGTAGTTCATGTTTATGGGTTCTATTATTGCTATACAAGTTTGGTTGGTATTTGATAGGTGAAAACTCCAAATACCCACATGGGCTTGATGGGTGAAAGCTCCAAGTTCAAAAACACCTAAGGATATATTCAAAAAAAGGGTTTTGGGTAAAGTTTAGAAATCTATATCATCCTCAAAAAAGGGATGTAGAGACCAAATCAATGATAGATAATTATGTTTGTAGTTTCCTAAATTCTGACTATCTTAGAAATAAGGGTGAAAGTGAGGTTTACTATGCCTTTGGTGTCATCCTAGAAATAGGGATGCCCTGATTGAGGTTGTGGTTGCAAATTGTTGAACACACCCGTTAGGTATTCGAAAAAATCAATGGGTGAAAGTTTGGTGTTTTGTTGAAAGACTAGAATCAAAACCTATAACCAAGCCTAACCATATTTGACTTACTAAATCGATGTTGATGACTAACTCCCACATGTCACTCCCTTAGTAAGGCATAATCCCAAGATCCGTGCATGATTGCTAAAACTCTAATTATTCATAGTGCCGAATTTATACTAGAAAATCCCAAAGAGAAACATTGGTGTAGGAACTCATGTTCCCATTTTATCTTTTTGTACCATTTGTTTGAATCTAACTTGTAACTATCATTTCAAATTAATTTGATCGCTACTTATATTATTCTCCATGGATTCGATCCTGACTCCAAAGTTGGGTAAATATATTAACGACGATTGCCTTGCAATCAAATTGACGTATAAGTTGAGCGTTATTACTCACCGTAATGTGGTCAGCATGAGGTTTGGAATAATGCCGCGACGCAGGCTTATCGCGGTGACCCACTGGTTTCGTGACCCAAACATGCCCCAAACCTTGTCCGAAAAACCCAAAACTCCTTTGGGCATACTTTTTAAATCCCTGAATATGAATTAACTCAAAAACAAATGTCTCAGGGTCAGGAAAACCAAAATAAAAATCCCCAGAGTCTTGGGGTCTTAAAAATGACTAAGTCCCCAACACTTAGTGAAAATTTCAAGCCTTAAGCCCCTTATGCAGGTAACTAGGAGCTGAATCAAGCTAATTATACTACAGGGTATTACAGTGCAACTTTCAGCTTTTAAGTTGGGGCGTTTTAGATATTTTCCACCCCTAAACCCTTATGACCTATGACTTATAACCTTATTTGTCCTTTTATTATTCACATATACAAGATCAAAAACATTCCAAAACACTCTCCAAAACTTCTCTAACAAGATTGGGGATAGGGTTCATCAAGAAGGCCATCTAGGAGCTTGGAGACCAAGAATCTCTCCATGAATCTTTATGTATAAGCCATGTGACTCTTACCTCTTTCTTATTTCTTAATTGCCATGCATTTTAAACAATGATTTGATTCCTTAATGGTGGGTTTGAAATCAAATGTTAAGGGTTTTGATGATAATAATGGGTATTATTTTTTCTTGTTCAAACTTGTGTTTACACATGCTTTTGGTGATGGTTTGCATAAGTGGGTGCTTGTTGATTGTGGTTTAACAAATGAGTCATGACTAACCCAAATCTTGATGGTTTTGTACTTGGGTTTTGGGTCATGGTAAAGTTATGCCTAAGGTGTTTATAAAATGTCTGAGACAAATAACTAGTTTAATTTTAATAGTGTTTTAAGCTAAGGCAATGGCTTAATGAGTAAAGATGCTTGGTAAATAACCTTGTAAGGGCCTTGTCGGCCATGTAAAGAGTCAATTGGTAACCTTGGTGGTTTGATTAGTTAAACAGGGTTAGAGTCCGTAAACTTGAATTTGAATTGTGTTTGAACTAAAGTTTGGTACAAGAATGCTAATGATAATGAATAGTATTATATAGGCCTTGATGATAGCAATTTGACTTGAATAGTAGTTATAACTAAGGTATTGGCCAATTAAAGTTTTTGATTGATAAATGGTTCATGAAAACCTTATGGTCATGTGTGGTGTTGAATTATAGCCTTGATGGCTTGAATTGGCTAAGTGGGTTACAGTCCTCAAATGTTTAATTGAATGGATGTCAATACCCAACGGGTTAGAGTCCCAATGTCGACTAATAATGGTTGTCATGGCTTGAGGTTAGAGTCTCTTGCCCAATGAAATAGGTTAAGGTTAAAGTCCCTTGTATAATAAAATAGGTTGAGGTTATAGCTCCTTGCCCAATGAAAAGGATTGAGGTTATATTCCTTTGCCTAATGAAATGTTTGAGGTTAGAGTTCTTTGCCTGATAAAATGGCTTATGTTTAGAGTCCACATGTTTTGTATTATGGCCTGAGGTTAGAGTCCTCTTGCTTAATATAAATGGGAAGTCCAAACATTCTAAGCTACATGAATAGAAGGTTAGAGTCCTCCACTTCATGTTTCATGATTGAATGCTTGAGATGCATGCTAAGTCCTTGTTTCTATCCCGATACTTGATGTATCTATATATCCATATATGTGCCTATGTATATAAATATGGTTTCTTGTGATGCTTTGACTTGGATTTGAATAATGGAACTATTTTATCCCTATCTTTGAGTTACATACTAGTACTCTAACCGCTAACTATCTCTGAATGTTGTGTCCCCATGCGACAGAGGGATCGGAGCTTCTTCTTCTTTTCCTGTGCAGTGACCTGGTGTTTTAACGGTTCGTGTATTGACTTTAAAATGGTGAGCTTGCATACTTCGGAAGGTACACATTTCATGGTCTTTCTATTTTATGTTATAGACTTTTTTAGACTTAGTTTTTATCTATTATCGGGGGCTTGTCCCGACATATTTAGATATCAGATTCGTAAAGGCTTTTTGCCTGACTGTGGACTTGGGGATGTTGGTTTGGTATGTTGACATTAATGGGATGATTAGATATTCTTAAGTTATGATTTTTAATCTTGTTTCACTATCTTGATAATATGTTTTGTGTTTATCTGACACTTGTGGATTGACGTGATAGTTTAGTTAGGTTGACGGGGCAATCTCCAATCTTTGTTGGGCTTGAGATGCCCATACGACAAGGTCCGATATTGGGTTGTGTCATATTTAGGGTTTTAGAGGGTTAACCCCTATGGCTGATGTTGATGATAGTAAGAAAGATAGGAATAAGAAGAAAAGAAAGAGAACTACGAAGGAAAATACTGAGGCTGCAAAAGCAGCAAGCATTCAAGATGAGTTGGAGCATCAGACTAGGCTCTGTGAGGTTGCAGTGGGAGCTGGTATAATTCATGATTTATTGTGGCTATTGTATAAGCAGTAGTACTGCCCCGCCGCTAGCTGCACCATTAGCGCACTAGCCACAGCCGGTACCACTATTAATGTGAGTGCCCCTGCCACCACTTGGGCTACTGATGAGGAGAGTGGAGCCCATTCTGAGGCTGCCCCGAGCTGACACCGCCTGAGATAGTGCCTAGTGTGCCTATGTATGTCTTATCTTCCTTTTCTTTAATTACAATTGTGCACTATGGAAGTGTATGGTATCTTAGTTAGAGTTGGTGGTGTCCCACTTAGCCACCGCGGGTTTTTATTGTCGTGATTCTTTTCCTGTCAATCACAGTTTGAAAGTAGAACCAACATGTCTAGGATAAATATTTTTTAATATTGTGTTTTTTGGTGTTGTGATTGTGATACCTATGTAGTGTTTAATTAGGAAGAAAATTTTAACCAAAGGCAATTGATAGATTTTGTGCGATTGTGCTTAAATTGTGAAATCGCTTGAGAAAATAATACCCCTCCCAAAAGAAAAATTTTAGAACTGTGTGATATGTGTTTACGTGTGACCACTGTGAATCTCGTAATGGCATTAGGATTATAAACATAACAATCATGGCAAACAATTTCTTGAATCAAATAGATAGTAACTTGTGATGTGACCCTATACTATATGTGTGTGAGATGTTACCTAGTTCCCTCTATATGTGGAATCTAGTGCTTTCCTGATTAGTCTAACCTAGGTTGTAGAATAGTTAGTTAGGAAAGTATCAGAGGCCATTATTGAAATTGGTCCACTTAATTGAAATAACTAACCAAATGCAATAAGAGTCCCATGTTCCTAATTTTTGCCCTTAATAGACCTATTTTTGTTTACACTGATTCACCTTCCCATTTTTAATTGTAATTACATGTTTTTTACCAAGTCCTCCTTGGACATTGTGCACCTCAACTCAGCCAAGGCTCCTAAGTTAAGGTGGCTATCATAGGGGTATGCAAGTAGAAGTAGGTATAAAGAAAGGGTGTGAATACAAAAAAAGTAGGGTTGAAAAAAAAAAGACAATCAAAAGGAAAAGGAAAATTTCAAAAAAGAAAAAAGAAAAAGAAAGAATAAAAGAAACAACACTCATCCTGAAAGAGTCGAAAAAGAACAAAAAGGGAGAAATGAAGGAGGAATGAAAAATAAGTTGGTAAATGACTGGACCCAAAAGAAATCATTGTGCTAAGAAGGCTTAGTAACTAAAAATTCCCAAATGAACCATACCATTCCCCAAGCTACGTTACAAGCCAGTTAAAGTCCTATAGTGATCCTAACCCAACTGTCTGAAAGCTAAGATAAAGAAAATAAGGGCAACCCTATGGCATTCTATGTACACTGCTGGAACTTCTTTGTGTTTGTGAGCATCTCTTAATCGTCCTTGCACTATATGTTGATTTGTCTGAGAGATTAGGACTTCTTTCATAGTGAGGGTACATAGGTTGCGTTGTTAGATTACTTGTTTGTTCAGGTAGTGTAACTTGTATATATACATAGTTGTTTGTTGCTAATGTAATGTCATAACTTAATTCCTTTGTGTGACATTATTGTGGTTAATCGATACACACAGTTGGGTGTTGAAAAGTTAACAGTATGAAGGGGTAATGAGTTTTGAACTAAACTTGATAATCGACTGCCATAGGTGTCTTATGATCTTCCTGGTTAAGCATTATATTTGTTTTTTTTGTGATTTTTCCTGAGGACATGCGAACGTTCTAAGCTGAAGGTGTTGATGTGCCATGGCTTCATGGAACTTTTGATGCTTAAAACTGTGAAAATATGCATTTACTTAGGTTGTTACATCAGATATGATGTGTGTTTTATGTATGTTGCAGGTAAATTAGGTTGCAAGTGGTGATTGGCTGATAAAAGATGAAAAAGATTTGAAAAGTTGAAGTACTGACCAGGCAATGAGTAGTGTAGTCACCTAATGACTCGTTGCTAGTACTATGATGTTAACAGTGGCCAAAATTGAGTTCCAAGAGTAAAGTGAATATTGACCATGACTCATTATGTATGACTGCTAGTCATATGAAGAGTCATTATGAGCACAGTGGCTAAAAGTCCTAAAGATTACAAAAGACGCTCCAGAGGTAATGAATGAAGACCATGAGTCATAATGACTGACTACGACTCGTGGTGAGGAGTCATTCTGACAATAGACTCAAAAGTCTTGAAAGTGAAAATCTACTAGAGTGATGATGAATTGCATCATACAACTTGTTACGTCACCTAATGAATCATGACCATTAAAAGCAGAATAGATCTACAATAGCTGGCAACGAGTCATTGCCAATCCTAATGACTCACTGCCAGAGGCGTGACCACTGCCGACCTAGTTTTCTTATTTTGATTTAATTAGGCTTCCTTTATTATTTTGGGATACTATAAATGCCCTTTGGTTATTCTTGTATTATGTTACACACTTTGAGATATTTTCATGCACTTTGATATCTTTGATGCTCTTGTTCTTGGTTTTTAGTTTCATAATTGATCTGAGATTTTGGATTTTGTTCTTTCATCATTGTGAAATTAATTTTATACTTTCTTTATTGAATTCCATGGATTATTGCATAACCATGAGCGACTTATTTCCTTAACTAGGATTGTGGGAGCTTTGGTGGATTAATGAAGTAGGGTATGTATGAGGTTTGATTAGATCATTGTTATTGCATATATTGTGATCTTCTTCATGTTGATTTCTTCTCTAGCTATTGCAGAAGCTAAGGACTTGACTGTATTCGACATAATCCTCACAAGAGTGTTCAAGATTGGGAAAAGAAGAGCACAACAGTGATTCGGGGCTACCAACCCTCATCTAATAGCTTGAGACTCACAAGATGAAAGCTAAACTGTGGTTGTAGACAAGAGTTAGTACGGTGACACCTTAAGACTTACAAGGTGAAGGGTGAGATTTACGAATGAGTCCACAAGATGGTTAGTGATACATATCATCTCAGATTCTACATGCATAGCCTTGAGATAGTCCAGCTGAGTACGAGAAACTTACGGAGTTAAGAAGCCAGGGGGAACACAATCCTAGAGTTCATTTCAGATTGTTTTACAACCAACGACATCCAAAGCTTGTTACTTTAGTTATTTGATACAAATCCCCCACTTACTTTTCTACACTGCTCGACTATTTCAGCAAGTTTAAGATATAAGTTCACGTATTCCCTATAGGATCGACTCCAACCTAGTTGGTTTACTGTATTTGACTCCGACCGCTTTATACTTTGTGAAGGTGTAAGTTTGGGCGACATCAGGGTCAACATGGTGGTACCTATACAGACCATAAATCCTAAAGTTTGGTTGCTATTGTTTGACTATTTACAAAGAGTCTTATGATTAGGCTTGATCCTATGACCAGTTTGAGCGATAAGGAAATATATCTTGGAAAAATGAGATCCCCATGACACTCTTCTTGGAGTTAGAGTTGTTTGATATGTGGGGAATTAATTTCATGGGTCAGTTTTTGAGTTCTTATGGGATGAAGTATATACTAGTAGCAGTTAGCTTTATTTCTAAAGGGGTGAAGGTGGTTGCGCTTCCCAGTAATGAGGGTCAAAGTGTCACCGCATTCTTGAAGAAGAACATATTTTTTCAGTTTGGCATTCCCTGAGTTATTATTAGTGAGGTGGATCCTACTTCTGTAATCATATATTTAAGGCCCTGCTCAACAAATATGGTGTGAAATATAAGGTGGCAACACCTTACCATATACAGATAAGTGGGTGGGTTTAGGTCTCCAATCGTGAGATCAAGTCCATATTGGCAGAGACTATGAATGAAAACTAGACAAGGAAATTAGACAATGCACTTTGGGCCTATTGAACAGATTTTAAAACCCCCATAGGTGTCTCTCCATATCAGCTTGTGTATGGCAAGACATGCCACTTGCCAGTCAAACTTAAGCACAAACCACTATGGGCATTGAAAAAGCTAAATTTTAAGTGGAGTAATGCTACAAAGTTGAGAATAAGTAAGGTGAACGAGTTAGATGAATTCCGAATTTGAGATTATAAGATATCAACTCTGTACAAGGATAAGCTGAAGTTGTATCATGACAAACAGATTGAGGAAAGAGTATTTCAACCAGGTGACATGGTCTTGTTATATGATTCAAGGATTTGCTTGTTTCCTGGCCAGTTAAAGTCTAGGTAGTTAGGACCATTTACTATGGTTAGAGCATTTCCACATGATGCACTTGAGTTGAAGTAAGATGGGGAAGCCTCGTTCAAGGTAAATGGGCAACGTGTTAAGCACTATATGGGAGATATTGAGAAAGTGAAGGTTTTATATTAATGTAAGCCTTGGTGAAGTCTAAGTATTCAAGGCAACCGAATCATGCCACGACATTAAATCAGGCATTTCATGAGAGACAACCCATGGGCTTGTTGGTAAAGTCTAAGTATCCAAACTAGCCACGTCGTGCTGCGACGTTAAATCAAGCATTGTTTAGGAGGCAACTTAGTGTTGTAGTGTTCACTTTGTTTTTGTTTTTGTACATTTAAATCATAGGAAAACACCGAGAAGCAGGTAAAAATTTCAAAATTCAGACAAGTCTAGGTAAGTGGAATTATAGACCCATTACGGGGGTTGTAAGTCCCACCTATGATAGGTAAGTGGTGTCGTAGGTGTTAGAAAAGTTTTTCAGGGATTTTTGGATCTCTTAAGTTGTCCTTATGGACCCACTTACAATGGTTATAAGTACAACTTATGACCCTACTTACGTGGGTCATCAATATCAGAGGAAAAATAACTAAAGGGGGTAACTTATGGTGGCACTTACAATCATCGTAAGTACCACCTCTGGTCATAAGTGGCCCCATAAGTTGACCAAAAATCATGGGTCAAAATTTTAAAAATTTTGATTGGGCCCAATTGACCCGACCTGGCTCAACTCGATCCGACCAGACCCTTACCCTTAAAAATCCTCTATCTCTATCAGTTGCCCCACTTCCTCAAATTATAAAACTTCCCACTTAATTTCAAATTCTCCACCTTTCTCATTTCACTATAAAGGCCAAACCTAGCTACTTCTCCCCTCACTTTCACGCTTAATCATCCGAAAGTAGGGTTCTTTGCACTTTATTCATCCTCTACTTCCAAATTTCTTAAATCTAGGTAAATATTTTTTTCTTTAACTTGTGGAAAACAAGTTCTTACTTACGGAATTTAAGAATAATGCTTGATACAATCTAAAATCGATACTGTCTTATGAATTTTGAAATTTATTAAGCCTAAATTGGTTAAAAAAAATTAAAATTGGTGCATGATTTATGTTTAAGAATACCTGTGATCATATCATATGTGGAAGTACATGTTGAATTGTGAAGGGAAAATCCAAAAATACTTGTGCAATACCTGGTGAACTTAATTTGATACATGTTATAGTGTACAAAATTAGGATAAAAATTCAGCTATACACTGTGAGGGATAAAATTTTTTAGAAAAATTAACCAACTCTTTGAAGGTCACTTATGCGGCTACTTACAGGCCTTGCAAGTAGCCTCATAAGTGTCAGGTATGAAGCCCTAAAACTTTAGGGCTTTGTCTGGTACTTACAAGGGCACCTACAACCCTCGTAAGTACTACTTACAGCCTCCATAGTGGGGTCGTAGGTAGCCCTACCCTTAGTTGTTAAATTTCTTTCAAAATTGTTGTTCCTTTCCTATGATTCAAGCACTAATAACTACTTTTTCAGGTAAGATTGCAGCTAAAGCTGATTAGAAGAAGGGAGTTCACTCTAGGCTCCATGATGAGTCTCTCGAGTGGAGTGGCTCCATGGAAGAGTATCCTGTGAGTCTGGATAGCATCTCGTTGGCCCCATGATAGACTAGGGGTAGATCATAGAGATAGACTAAAACTATAGTAGTTGTGGCTACATTGGGCACTCAGCCTACTTGAGCTATTGTTTAGTAGTGCTCTCATCCCACACTCACCACAAGTTGGGACCCAGACTTCACTAGCCCAGTCTTTTGGACAGGATCTCAGATGAAGAATATGAATCAGACACCATCATATTCTTCCCAGTATGAGGAGTAAGAGGATTATTTATCTACTAATTCAAAGGAAGAGGTTGAGTTTGGATCAATTTCTGGCTCTGGAGATGAGGAAGATGTACCCAGCTCTAATTCTGAGGAGGGGTCGGAGGATGTATCCAGTTTGGCTAGTGAGTTAGCATTTGGCTCTACTACACCCTAGTCTAAGAAGTGTGTATCCCAGGGATCCTAGTAGATATCTTTATCATCAACACAGGGTACTCAATCGGTTGCATAGGACGTTCAGCTCCCTATTCCACCACATGTTGCCCCAGCATCTGATTCCACACATGTCTTGATTGTACCTGTTGCTGAGATTTCTCTTAGATAGTATATGGAGCGTTGCAACATATTTTTGAGAGAGATATCTTCATGATGGAGTAGGGTCATCCAAAGAGGAGTATTGTATCAAAGGTTGGGATTAATTTGATGAGGCTAACAGGAGCACCAGATCTCTGCGTTTCTTTTGATAGATATTTGTTAAGGTGGATTACTCAGACCCAAGGTTCATATAGCTCGACTCTAATTCAGGAATTCTATGCTTCGTATGCCTCATAGATCTATTGGATTACCCCACCTGAGGGTAAAGGGATTGAGTAGCCATAATTAACCCATACTTTGGTCCAAAGGGTGCGCATAGATATTTTTGAAATGTCCATCCATCTAGTGTTGTTTGGGCCACAGTATGAGGGACCAGCATCGATATCTAAGTTTGATTACAAGATGAGATTAGTGTGGGATAGGCATGTGATGAGAGACATAGAGCACAGGTGACAAAAACTTGATTTGGTTAGATGGATAGCCACCCATATTTCTGAGTTTGGCCCTGAGGCCACATGGGTTGAGAGAAAAGGAGAGATAAAGAAGGTGTCTCTTTATTTTGTAAAAAAATTTTGGTGAAATGTGGTACATCAGAAAGTGAGTTTGACTTTTTTGGACAACATATTGACATGAGATGGAGCAGCCTAATTGCTCGCTACAAAATAATTTTGTGAGACTAATCTGGCTGGAGATCCATATTTAATCTTTTGGTGAGACCAGCACTCTACCTTTCCCTTGTCTGATCAAGAAGATATGTGATGAGTCCAGAGTGATTCCTATTCTTGAGGTAGATCATCATATTAAGGTGATGCACATAGACAAAATTAATTTTATAAAGGATATGGAAAACTCGATCCTTGGATAGAGAGCGTTGCCACCTTCTACTACTATTTTAGTCTATTTTGAGGGGCCGTCTGTTCTGGTCGAGCTTGCTAAGAGGCCAAATGTTACTATGGATGTTGAGATAGGTGAGCAGAAAGTGGGTCCCTAGACTTATATTATTGGTGAGGGGCCATGACCACATCTGGACCAGCCCCAGCTTCGACTTCTGAGTCATCTGGTATTTCTATTGTGCCCCCTCGCCCCACAGTTATTGGTTTGATTGGAGTATTGCATGAGATTCTACAATATATGGTTGAGAGACAAGATAAGGTGACAGCCCACCTCACTCTGATAGAGACATATTTAGTTGTGCTTATGGAAAGATTTGGCCTTGGTTCTAGACTACACTTGAGACTGCTGAGGCTCTATTTGAGGCGAGGCTGAGGGCGAACATGGCAGAGTATACTAGGGAGCTTTAAGCTCGGATTGATATTTTTAAAGCTAGGATGACTACACAACTGTGTGAGGTCTAGACCCTTGATTTATCTAGATTTTGTGAGGATATGGCTATATTGCACACCGAGTTGCAATCACTAGCATAGAGCTAGGCTCTGGTCATTCCTTCATAATTCCTTCCTTCACACAATCGTTACCTCTATCTCCAAGATTTGATTTATTTGTTGATGAGGATATAGTCTCAATTGTTAGGATCTACAAGATCCCACCATGGACTTTGATTAGGCACTCTTGGATCAGAAAAGATCATAAACACTCTTGGAAAAGCATCAATCATTACAGGATTAAAAGAAAGAAAATCTCACAGACATATCTACATCAATCATTACAGGATTAAAAGAAAGAAAATCTCACAGACATATCTAATATGGACGCGAGTTAAAGCCACATAAAGACATATCTAATATGGACATATCATATGGCTACATTTCTCAATCAAGGAATCAATTCAAATCCCTTATTGAGATTAAATCTCTTGGGTTTCCTTATGAAGAGTAGTAGCCAAAGGCTATTAAAGAAAAAGACTGACGACAAACATGGGTTAGACAACTTAAAGAAAATATCAAAGTGTCTCAATCTTAGTCTTACAAGGCTTTGTAACTTTTAGTTTACAATTATTATATAATGAGTAGGATTGAGTCAACTTTGTAATATCAACTGAAGCTGTGTCACAAGATCTGTAACACCCCAATTCGCTGAACCAAAATGCTACACGGTGCTCATGACCCTAAGGGACCACAAGCTAACCCATGACTAATATCTGTACCTGTAAACTGCAAATCATGATATAATAATGCGGAATACATAAAACTGTAAGGCCATAAGGTTCAATTGAATAAAGCCATGTGGGTGAAAATACCCAAAACAACTCAATCTGAAAGTTAAGTCTAAACGTAAATCTAAAAGCCTCTAAACTATCTAAATAAGGAGTTGAAGGAACATGTCTCCAACTAACTCTGTAAAACTGAACTGAAGAAATAAATGAATGTATCAAATCATATTGTCCTTAAATCATGAGGACTCACTGTGTCTCTGCGACTGGAATGCTACCGCTACTGCTGGACTGGAGCTCGTGTCTCAAAACCTATGGTGTAACATGAAAAGAGAGCACCATAGCGCAAATGCGTCAGTACAACTGGAGAACTGAGTATACAAGGAAGGTAGGCTAAACATAAAGGGTTTCATGCATGAACAACACTGACTGACTAATAAGAACGTGGGAGTGCAAACAGACATATATAGAAACTGGGACCGTGAATATGTGATCGCATGACCTGTAAGCTAATACATGGTTTACTGATAACTATCATGACTGCTACTGAAACTAATAACATGGACGACTGTATCTGACAGTCCTGTATATACTAAAATCTGAAAAACGCCTTGAGTTTTTTTATTGAGACTGATACTGAAACTGTGGGAAGTAGTGTTTAACTGACATGCCCCATGTATGCCGTTATGGCTACGCTGAGGTCCAATCTCTGCCCCGACTGGAGGGGTGTCAATACCGTGCCATGGGTAAGGACAGCCTATGAGTGACCCTTATCTGGCGGGTACTTAACGGTGGGAACCCTGAACTAACGGGTTAAGCCACCTTATCAACCCTAATCTGTCGGGTTAAGATGTCTCAACCTACGCTGGCTACGTAGTTCTGGAACACAAGGATGACTACTAAGAATCACACCCTGAACTGGTGGGTGAGTTCCCATCCTTGCGTTCACTCGGTGCTAACCTTACTCCCATCTGGAGGTACTGGACATGAATAACTAACTGTGCATGACTTAATCTTATTGAATTCCGTTGACTGGCGAAATGTTACTGATATCTGACAACTGACTAAGATCATGAGGTTTTCCTAAGTCACATGACTGATTGAAGTCTATGGAATAGTAGCTTGAGTTCGGATATCGTGAAACATGACATGGATCTAGGCACACATCTATAGTTTTCGGGTACAAGTACCCCCAGGACTCGATAGGAGAAAACCAACACACATGACATAACTTGGTCACAAGATTTGAGTCCACAATTCACAATATCATAAGTAAGGCTTTCATAATAAGAATGATTCTCAACAAACTATCATATGATCGGGAATGCACACAACATGTATATACTTGCATGGCTTCAATAACATGGTCATTCCATATCGCAACAATATCATGAGCATCTCGTACAACTTCTTCAATTCAAGACAATAGCACGGGGATCACGTTGAACATAAACTTAGAACATGGAATAGTCATTTTGGACTTATTATTTCATAAAAGCATGATTTCTATTCCCTTAGGTATTTTCACAAACACCTTACATGCACATCTTAGGCATAGGTGGATTCATCAAGATTACAAATATTCAACCACTAATTTCACATATTTATACATTAAATACCACCATATCCTCACAATAAACATACAAAGATCCCATCTTAGGCATCATCAAACTCCAACCACATAACATCAACCACCAACAACATAAACATCATAGTACAAAATTTAGAAGATGGTTCTTGAGCATGGACGAAAGGAGTCAATGAATCAACTCACGCATATCTTAGAAGGAAGATTCTTGATGATTGACAGAGGAATTTTCTTGACATCGAATCTTCAAGCTTAGTTATGCAACCCTAGTTGTTTTTTCTCTTTTAGTGCTCTTGGATGATGAGCTTTGAGATGATAATAGGGTTGTAATATGTTTAGAAGCTATATATTTCATAGGGTTAAGTTTAGGGACGTGTAAGGAGTGTTAAAAGACTTAATTAACCTTAAAATAACTCAAAAAGGAGTGTTTTTGGCACTTGGAACTGACTTAGGCGGCGCCCAAGTGATTTACTAAGCTAGGTTGGGCGGCTCCTAACCAATTACCTATGTTTGGTTGGGTGGCGCCTAACCAATCGCCTATCCTTACTGCCTCTCACAAAAATGGGCATAACTTTTCGCTCAGGTATTGGATTAAGGCAAAATTGGTATCGTTGGAAAGCTAATTCAATTCTCTACAATTTGATGGGTCTAAATCAGCAAAAATACCACATTAACATTGAGTTATACTCTTTCAAAGATGAACCTTGCACAATCGAACACTAAAACTTGATGGATTCAAAAACTCTTAGCTTGTATTACCTTAAGTGACTCATATAAAAATGCTTAATGCATCATAAGCTATCCTATCACTAAGATATTCATTGTAAGTCATGTACTCAAGTATGAATCACAGGATAGGAGATTTCATACGTAGGAATACTTATTCATTTCCTAGATTAGAAATATGTTAGGTATTACAAGATCTGAAGAGCAAAATAAGTTTTCAGAACTTATTTCTTATCATTGTACTCGAGCTCGACATTGAAAGATCTAAAGAAACTTCGAAACCCAAGGGGATTGGATGTAGGCACCACATTGGTGTTCCAAACCAAGATAAATCTCTATGTCTTTACTTTATGTTCAATTATTTATTTTCTTAATTATTTCAAATCTAATCTGTTTTGCGTAGTGTACGAATCTGCAGGTGAGTCGACTCATAGAAAATTTTCAATTCACCCCCCTCTTGAATTTCAATTGGTATCCCAGCAGGTCTCACCAATAGCATTGCCTAATAGCAAGTTAGCAAAGATCAAATGGCAAATTATCAAATTCCTGGTGCTCTTTTTTAGGATAGTCACTCCTCCACAAGACCACCATACTTTAATGGACAGTATTACTTTAATTGGAAGAATAGGTTCAGAATCTTTATCCAAGCCTGGTTTGTCATCAAGAAGGGTCCAAAGCCAATTCCAGGACTCAAGGACTATCCAAAGGACAAAGACAAAGAATCTAGTAGTACTGACATAGAAGACCTTGAAATTTTTGAGGTCACGGAAGAACAATAAGAGGTAATCTAAACTTATGCACGTGCTTCAATTTTGCTTCTTTGTGAAGTTAATAGAGAAGAATATGAAAATATATCAACTTGCAAAACTACAAAAGCAATGTGGGACAAATTGGAGGTAACATATAAAAGAACCACCAAAGTCAAGAAGTTAAAAATTGTTTCCCTGGTCAATGAATACGATTTTTCAAAATGAAAGAGAATAAGGACATTGAAACAATGTTTGCCAGATTTAGTAAGATTGTATGCAAGCTGAAATCATTGGTGATGATTGATAACGCTCAACTTACACATCAATTTAAGTGCAAGGGAGTTGTCATTAATATATTTAATCAACTTTAGAGTCAGGGTCGAATCCACGAGAAATAATGTGAGTGGCGGTTAAATTAATTTGAAATAATAGATACAAGTTAAATTTAAACAAATGTTACAAGAAGATAAAATGGGGGAGATGACTACCTACAATTATATTTCTCTTTAGGTTTTTCGAGTTTAAATTTGGGGCTATGAATAATTAGAGTTTTAACAATTATGCACGGATCTTGGGATTATGCATTATTAAGGAGTGACATGTGGGGGCTCGTTATCAACATCAATTTAGTAAATCAAATATAGGTAGGATTGGTTATAGATTTTGATGCTAGTCTTTCAACAAAACACCAAAATTTGACCCATTGATTCTTTGAAATACCTAATAGGTGTGTTCAACAATTAGTAACAACAACCTCAATCTAGACATCCTTATTTCTAGGATGATACCCATGGCATAGTCAACCTCACATTCACCCTTATGTCTAAGATAGTGAAAAATTAGCAAACTACACGCATAATTGTCTATTATTGCTTTGGTCTCCACATCCCTTTTTCAAGGATGATATGGTTTCCTAAACTTCACCCAGAACCCCTACTTCAAAGATGGCCTTGAAATTTCTAGAGCTTAGAGCTTTCACTCATCAAACCCGCGTGGGTATTTAGAGCTTTCACTTATCAAATCCCAACCAAACTAGCTTAGCAACAATAGAACCCATAAACATGAACTACTAAATAGATGCAATCTATAACAACCCACACACACTTTAACCCCTATTCACACATAACCCTAAGAGGGAGATTTAGTACACATAAGATACATAAGCATAGATATACCCATAATATCCATTGAAATGAATTGTTGAAGATCTAAGCGAATGTTACTCCAAACTTGGGTCTCCCACAATATCAACAATGGAAGTGAGCAAATCTTCTACTTGGAAATTTTTCAATGTATTATGGAATATGCTAATAGCGAAGGGATGGCCCTCATCAACCATGGAGTAAGGCATATCATGAGATAGAGACAGTAAAGATCCCCAAGGAGCCAAAAGTAATGACTCCACAAGAAACAATAATCGCTATTATCACTGTGGAAGGCCTGGCCATTTCAAACAAAACTATCTAGAGTTGAGAAGACGACCATCCAGAAAGAATCAAAACTTTGGAGCCTGGAGCGATGCAGATGAAACTAAAGAAGAAATAGAGGCTTCCAATATGTGCTTCATGGTAACAAGTGAATCCAGTGAGGTAAAACAACACGCTTGGCATAACTATTACATTCTTGAATCAAAGTTAAATATAATAATCGAAGAGATTCAAAAAGTCATAGATGAATATAATAAACTAGATTAAAAGAAGAAAAATTATGAAGCATGAATTAAATGAAAACTCAAAGAGGAATGACGAAACTGGCAAATAGAAATTGAAGCATGTCAAATTGAAATTGACCTGCTTCATAAAGAGCTTCATGATGCAAAAATAAAATTAAACAGTTTTCAGACATCCCTAAGCTATAATTTCGTAAGATCAAATTCCTTCAAAAACAATTCAAGTTCCTCATCAGGGTTGTTTAAATTAGCTAAGACCTCTTTCTCCTCTCAATGACCCATCAATTTTAGTTGTGGACAGAGAGGGCATAAATCCTATAGCTATAGGCATAAGACTAAATTTATATGGGTTTGGAAGCCCAAGGAAAGCACATCTAATCTGCAAGGACCCAGACCAATTGGGTGCCTAAGTAGAATTAATCTTCTTATTTTGCAGGAACATGTACGCGAAAACCATAAAAAAGGAAATATGGGCTCCTGATAGCAGATGTTCTAGATACATAACTAGAAAAAAAAAAATCTCTTCTACTTTAAAGAATGTGGGTGGAGGATCAATCAAATTCAACGAGAACGCCAGAGGCAATGTCACCAGAGTTAGCTCAATAAAGCTCAGCTTCTTATACGAATTTACCAAAGTATATATGGTAGATGGACTCAAGTATAACTAACTCAACATCGGTCAGCTGTGTGA
>NC_061117.1:79366364-79502551 GCF_002878395.1 Capsicum annuum | reverse complement strand
GACGTGTTTGGAATTTCCTTCAAACTAAAAATTGGTCCAACAAACATGACAACACTAGTAAATATCTCATCGGTAAACGTCAAAAATAGGTAGTAGAGCAAAATAATTAGTACTTTCAGGAAACTACCAGGACCTTGGTATTAAAACATAATCTTCCAGATCATCCTTGGGCAGAAGGAGCATATACAGTATGTCACATCATCAATAGATGTTTCATCCATAACAATGAACCCATGCATATTGAGTTTGATGAATCTAACAACCTCTCTATGAGTTTGAGTAATGATTAAAAATAGGTAAGCGATATAATGAAAAATAGGTAAGCGATATACAATCCAGAGAAAATGCCAACACAACCTCTGAGACATCACAAGATAACTCAACTATAACCTCTTAAGAGTCGAATTCCACATCACAAGATAACTCAACAAAGAATTTTTGGATTGTCTTATCAGTAAGAGAAGTGTACCCTAGTTTGTCTTAGCATGGTGATGTTGGGTGTATTTATGCATTCTAGTGTCACTATTCTAGCCTTTTTAGCCTTGTTTTGAGGATGATTTATGTGCTATATGGATTGATGATAATAATAATAATAATAATAATAATAATAATATACATATAAGTGTTAAAGCATGTGTTTATAATGTTGTAAGTGAATTCCAAACAAGTTTGTACTTCAATGAGTCATTTAGAGTTCAATCGTGGAAACTAGCTTTACTAGCTAGAGCTAGGTGCATGTCTAGTTGATCCTGTTGGATTATATTGTGTTTAATGTGTTCTAAATGGTTTTAATGTGTAATTATGAGTGGAATAACTTGTTGGTAATATGCAAGGTTAAATTTGATTAAGTTAAGAGTCAGAATATAAAGTTAAAGATCACTGCGAATTAGCCTAGTCTTAGCTCTTGTTTTGATTCATCGTCGTGGATATTATATTGTGATTGTCTATAATTCGTGCTGTGTGATTATTTAGGATGCTTTGTGAGCTGAATATGATGATATTTTGATGTTGAAAAGGCTGGAAATTCATGGGAAATACACCACAAGTCAAGGTATGAAAGATTGGAGGATCAACACTAAACCAAAATTGGAGAAACAACTTCCAGTGAGCCAAGGCTATGAGCCCGCGGTGCCCTACCTGGAGTAGGGCTATGTCCAGGGTGGAGCTTCACCAAGAGCAGTGCTTTAGATAAGGTAGAGCCTCACTTGGAGTAGGGCTTAACCTAGGGCGGCGCCCCTCTCCATTCTCGTGCTCTCAAATTATTGGAATTCAACTCCTATACGGATTGGGCTACTTCTATTTACGGGTGTGCAAAAATCAATCCGAACGATAAACCGAACCAATAAAAATGCTATTGGGTTAACGGTTTCTTATTGGTTTTATAAAATAAATTATTGGGTAAATGGTTTGATTTCGATTTTAGCTTATTGGGTTATCGATTAAACTGATAACCCAATAAGAATAGACTGATAACCCAATAAGAATAGACTAAGTTACTATTTTTCCCCTATTTATGAAATATATATATATATATGTGTGTGTATGTGTGTGTTTGTGAGAGAGAGAGAGTGTGTTATATACACTACTTATTCAAAGTTCTGTGATTCACGAAGTATTAACCAATTCAAGGCAACAAAGGCACAATATAAAGCACGAGAATTAACGTATTGGAAAAGTTGAAGCATTTAGTAGCTTCTAATAATTAGGATTCAATTTTTTTCCGAACTAACAATCAATTCAAGTCTGAACATTCTTGTAAACTAAAATGCATTGCGTAGGATTTTGACGGTAACTAAGATTTTATTTTTTTATGTTAGTTGTTACTATTTCTATTTTATGAGTATTTTTCTTATTGGTTAAACCAAAAATTGAACCGTTAGTGATCAAAAACCGATAAATCAAAAATTGATAAGAAAATATCTTATTGGTTGGTTATTGGTTTTACATATTTAAAAATTAAAAAACCAATAAACCGAACCAATAACACATAAAACCGAGATGAACCGACCGATCCACACCCCTACTTCTATTGTTATAAATACTTCATTGTTACGTTTTTACACATCTTTGGACTTATTTTTGAGTTTGGGAGGCTACTACAACTTCATCACTAGGTTTTATTATTTTAATTTAGTTCATTCATGTTTTTAGTCATTAATTACAACTTTGTAATTATGATTATGACTATGCGTGGCTAACGCCCTCTTTCCGGGGTTGAAGCCAAGAAAATGAGTACTATTATTTTGAATTAAGTTCATTTAATTTACTTATCATTACTGGTTGTGTACTCATCTTTGATTTAACTACTTTAAGGATTAGCTACCCTTAGAATACATCAATTATATGATCTCGTGAGAATGAATAGGGGATAGAACATGAAGATGAACGAAGTATGGTTTGTATTCTTTTATGAAATAAGGAATTCAAATTAGTGTCTAGGATAGGGATATACTTAGATTCCTTACTTAATTCACACATAGGATGATATCCAAAAGAACTTAAGTGGACTATTACATCCCCGCTCAACGATATAGTCATAAGGTTCAACTTAGGTAAAGGATTAGAGGTCGGGAGACCATGATCACGCAATTAACCCTACGAATCTACAACCAAGACAAGCGAGTTAACGAATGAATTTCAATAATATAGTAAGATTGTTCAAAGTGATTTAATGTTGGGCTTTAATCCATAGATTGTTTTAAGACTTTACTTTACGCATTATTTACTTTTATTTAGTCTACAAATTATAAACGCTCTTTTTGGTTACTCTTTCACCAATTAAATCTAAACTACGAAGTAGAATTGAATCATTGTTGAATCAAGTCCCTGTGGGATCAATACTTGGATTTCATTAGGCTACTTTACTACTTGGTACACCATGTACACGTACGTGTGCGCTTAGGAGTTGTCAAGTTTTTGGCGCCATCATCGGGGACTTGTAATTTGGCAACTATTTATTTTAGTTTTACTTTTAGATTTATTAGGTGTTTTTATGCTTGGTCTAGGTTGTGTTTTTGCTGGAAACAGGTTTACAAAAGATTGCAAGGGATCAGGACTTGGTTGAACCAACCGCCAAACCTGCGCAACTTTTCCATTAATGCAGGAGAGAAGCAAACCTTCTTCCCTAAGTTTTGTAAATCCAAGAAAACCAAGAGAATCCTGCCATTATGGCTGATGAACAAGAAGCCCATAGGATAGTCAAAGAAATGGCAATCCTACTTCTAACTAATTTGACCTCACCATTTCAGAAGTTATCAGCTGGAGGTAATTTTGAGCGTAAACAGAGTATGGTACGGCTTCTGATCATTTGTGGCCAGTTCACAGGGCTTTCACACGAAGATCTATAGGTCCGCTTGCGGAATTTTTTGGAAACTAGTGATACATTCATTCCAACAGGTGTGAATACAGATTATGTGGGGATGAATTTGTTCCTCTTTTCACTGATTGGGGAAGAAAAAATGTGGTTGAATGTGGAACCAGAAAATTTAATCACCTCATGGGATGATATGGCCAGAAAATTCCTTATTCGATTCTTCCCATCTGGTAAGACTGCGAGACTTCGCAGTGAGATAGTGTGCTTCAAATAGAAGCCAAACAAGAATCTTTATCATGCTTAGAAGTGGTTCAAGGCTCTTCTTCAGGACTGTTCATACCATCAACAGTTCAATGAGGTACTTACTCATACTTTTTTAGAGGCTCTAAACCACAATACAAAAATTTTGTTAGATTCAGCTGCCGGTAGTCAAGCCCTTGAGATAACTTGTGATGAGTTGTACATCTTATTGAACCGCATAGCTCAAGGGAAGCCAAAATGTCATTCAGACTCGAGGAGTGCCACAAAAAGAATTACAGATGTATTATAGGTAGACCAATTCATAGCGTTATCAGCTCAGGTTTCTGTTTTACAAAATTTGATAAGAACCCAGTTCAGCAGCCTAAAAGTTAGAACTACACAACCTGTAACCACAGTCAATGCAATCCAACAAGTTGTAGGTTGGTGTGAAATTTGCAGATATAGTAGCCATGCAGCTGCTATGCATGCATCAAATCCAGAATCAATGATGTATGTGGGAAATGCTCAAAGTTCTAATTATAATAATGCCTACAACATGAAGTGGAAGACTTAGCCTTAGAACGCACAACAATAATAAATTCAACAACCATAGGCACAAGGAAACCAGTCAACTAGCAATATGAAAGAGATGATGAAGCAGATTTTATCTAATTAAACACAGTTGCTTGTGGAGTAAGAGATCAACAAGCATCCACTAGAAGTTTAGAGTTGCAGTTGGGGCATTTATTATAAACATTGAACACCAGACCTCAAGGTGGTTTTCCCGGAGATACAAAAAATCCAAAACAAGTTATAGCAATTGCCTTGAGAATTGGTAAAGAGCTTCAAGGAGAACCTCCAAAGGAAACTAAGGAGTTAGATACTGATGTGGTGACTGAACAGGTAAATGACAAATTTTGGTGAAAAATTAAGAAAGTCTGAGTACTCGTAAGAAAAAGTTGCTATAAAAGAAAAGAAGCAGATTCCACTACTACCCTTCCCTCAGAGGCAAATTAAAGCCAAGAAAAATACAATGTTCAAGAAGTTCTTTGACACGTTTAGAGAGCTTCACATTAACTTATCTTTGTTATATGTTTTGCAGGGTATGCGCAAGTACGCTAAGTATTTGAGGGATGTGGTTTCTAATAAGGTAAGATTGTAGGATGTAGAGGCGATAACACTCACTGAAGGGTGTAGTTCTATAATGACATAAAAGATGCTAAAAAAGATTAGGGACCCTAGGAAGTTTACTATCCCTATTTATATTGGTAATAGTGAAGTTGTACACACTCTGTGTGATTTAGGGGCAAGTGTCTATTTGATGCGCTGATCTATATTCAACAAATTAGGCTTGGGTGAGCCCAGGTCATACACTGTGCATCTATAGCTGGTAGACGAGTCCATTGCTTATTCGGATGGAATCATTGAGGATGTCCTTATAAAGGTTGGTAAATTTGTTATTCCTATAGACTTTATTATTCTAGATTTGTAGGAAGATGAATAGACAACAATCATCTTGGGGCATCCATTCTTAGCAACCGGAGGAGCATTGATTGATATGAGGGAAGGCACACTTATGATGAAGTTGGAGGATGAAGAGGCAGTGTTTAAAATTTACAGAGCACTTAACATAATGTCCCAATATAAAGAATTGTTCATGATTAATGTTATTGAATGGGATAAGTGTGGGGTATCTAGTCTGCCAAAGGCCTCTTTTGACACCTTCATTAAGCAGCAAAAGCCTCTAATACCATAATGACTTAAGCCCGAGTTAATACTAATTGATGATCCTGAAAAGGTTAAAGTTGAGAAATTTGTTTCCTTTGAGAAGTCACACCCAAGGGGGGTGAAAAGAATAAGAAGATGGAGACCAATCATAAGAAAGAGAAGGAAAGAGAATGACTAAGTCATTAGCTGGGTCATGTCGTGACACTAAATCAGGCGCATCTTGTAAAGAAACCCAAGTTAAGTAGGTATGTTTTATTTTTATTTTTTAGTTTTTATTTCACGTAGTTTTTATTTTTGATTGAGTCGCAGGTTATTAGGAAGTCTGAGTACTGGAAACCTGAGCTAGAATGTATGTCAAAGACTGATTATGGGGTCCTTGGACCCTCTTGATATTTAAAGATTCTGCTATCTAGGCCTAGAGGTGTCAGGGAGTATTTCTCTTACTTTTTAGTTCACTTTGGGGAGAAAGTAGATTTTTAAGTATTCCTAATTTTTGACTCAATTTAAAAAAAATTGTATAAGATATTCTTATTGGTGTTATTTTTGATTGCAAGATGAAAGTGTTTTGTTTGGTAAAAGCACATGGAATAAGAGAATTGCTACTTTTGAAACTCATAGGCTCAAGTTTTTGACTCTTATACTTTTCAGCTTAAATTGAATTCATACTATTGTTTGGTTGAGAGTCTATGATGATTCTATTGAGTTGAGCATATGCCATATGTGTGTAAGGTTTTTGTATATTCCTTGTTGTATGTGAAGTCTATAACTTTCTCGGTGTGTGTGCAAAGCAAAATAAAGAGTGTAGGATTAGAAGATGATATAGGCATTTTTTAATATCCTTGTTCTATACCTTCTATTTGTCCTACCCCTAGTGCTTAATCTTAGTCAGACCCATTGAGCCTTTAACTTTTTCTTTGGCAGCCGCATTAGTAGCCTAATCCCTTCTTTGATAGACCTTAATTTGATCCAAAAAGCTCCTAGTCACTTTAATGTAAAATTAGTTAAGTAAGGAGTATGAAATTGAAGAAGAGAAAGGTGAAATTGAAGCCCCCAAAGTAATTGATATTGGTGTTCAAAAGAGATTTATAATATGTTGTGGTGGGGAGTTAAGTAATGAAAAAGAATTAAAATTTGTTCAAATTGAATAAATTGGCTTATGTACAATACTTCCATCATATGTTTATGAAAATTCTTAAAAGAGATGGGGCAAAATAGAGGTGATGGGTGGATGGAAAAAGTGTAATTTGGTTGTTGGAGATTGGTTTTAAATGTATAATGTAGTGTATTAAAGTTCTTAGAAAGGTCAATCACTATTCCCAAATAGTTCCTACCCATCTCTTAGCTTACATTACAACCCAAAAAAGACCTAATTGATCCTATACTTGACATTCTGATAATAGTGGAGCACTACACTAAGGGCAAGCCTATGGTTCATTAAGTGTAACTTGTGAATTCCTTGTGAGAGTGAGCGTAATTTGACTCTTGTACGCTTTATGATAAATGGCATGATTGTGAGTGGTTTTAGGTAACTCTCTTATTGTGAGGGCACATGTTTGATGAATGTGGGTGATGTTTATGATGTCCTTTATTAGATGATAAGCATGAGTTTGCCACTTAGGTGAGTCAATTATAGAGTCTAGGATGTCTTGAAGTAGGATTCATGAGCTATCAATTGGGTAAATAACATTCTTAGTGTTAAAGTTACATTTTGTGTAGTCATAGTAGGACTAACTTAAGTGTCTTATAGGTAGTATAAGTGTAGAGTCTCTGTAGTTAATGATGATTAGAGTTAAAATTTGTTTGAGGACGAACAAAGTTTTAAGTGTGGGGTGGTTGGATGTATTTAAGCATTCTTGTGTCACTATTCTAGCCTTTTTAGCCTTGTTTTGAGGATGATTCGTGTGCTATATGGGTTGATAATGAGAATAATGTGCATATAAGTTTTAAACCAAGTGTTTATAAAGTTCAAAGTGAATTCCAAACAAGTTTTTACTTCAATAAGTCATTTAGAGTTCAATCGTAGAAACTAGCTTATTAGCTTGAGCTAGGTGCTTGCCTAGTTGATCCCGTTGGATTATTGTAATACCCCATACTTTTTCCTAGCTTGAAATCATCCGAATAATGTTAGAAGCTTTATTTGAAAGATGAATCCACTTTTGTATATGTGGAATTTTTAAGATTTTCACTTTTTATCGTGTGGGAAATTGAATAAACTTTCTAACGATACCAATTTCATCCAAATTAGTATCAGAGTAAACAATTATGGACGTTTTACTTAGAGCTACAAGAATCACCCAGGTGTGATAGCTAGGTTGATAGACTATCGACCTAGCAACGAACCATCGCCTTGACCGTCGCAACCAAGGCAGTAAGGCAACCTTCTGGATAAGGTGTGACAAATAGGTTGATGGACCGTTGAACTTATGATAGACCATCGCCCAATCCGTCGCTACTTAGGCATTTAGCTCTTATTCTGGTCCACCTACAATAGACCATCGATCCAGCGATGGATCATCGTATGAGCCATCGCAGGTTCCATTCAATGATTTTTATGTTGTTTTTAAAGGGGCTTTTTGGTATTTTACCACCCGTTTATATACCCAGTAATATCCGACCAAGGATCCTAAATTCATTATTCTTCCACAACATTAAAATTAGGATTTTCTACCTAAGAGCAATCCTTAAGGAATAAAATCCAAATCTTCTTCAAGAACTAAGAAATTCAAATTCTTCAAGTTCAAGAACTTCAAGAAAACTCACTACCAGGTATGCATAGTGTTCATTCATGGACTCCTTTCGTCCATGAAGCTCAAGAATCTCTTTTCAAAGTTCAAGTGTATGGATTTCTTTATGAATTTTATTTTGGTTTCTTTTGTTCATGTTGATAATGACCAATTGAATTCTAATCCATGTTGGGTGATCAATTTTATGTAGAATTGATTAGTAAAGGTGTAGATTTATGTGAACCTATGATTAAACCATTGGATGATGAAATTAGAGTTGAATCATGATGTTTAATTGTTGAATAGTGTTGTCTACATATACTTTGCTTGCCTTGTGTTTGATTAAATGCCTATGTGAAGGAGAAGTGCCCAACTAGTATGATATTATGCAATCCTCATTGTATGTACAAGTTTATGCATATCACATGTTTGATGAAATGCCTCAATAAATGAATTATGGACTGTGATGTTGGTCATGTATTCAAGAAAGTCATGCTTTGTCAGTTTTGTTCCATCGAGTCCTGGGGGTACTTGTACTCGACAATTTAGCTATGTGAATAGAGCCAGTGTCATCTTTTCATGATATCCTAGGAGAAACCTAGGTTACGAGTTAGGGTACCACTTGTACCCCAGGGTAGGGTTCGTAAGGTGAGTCGTACCCCTGTACGAGTTTATTTTACAACTTTTAACTAAGGACCTTGTGGTTATTTACCATGCCTTAAACCCTAAGTCCCTTTACTATATAAGTGTATAAGGCCTCCTTAGACACGTTTTAAGTGGATCAAACACCCAAAACACTCTCTCAAACTCATCTTTGAAGAATTGGAGGCTAGGGTTTTAAGGGTGATCTTCAAGAGACAAAGTTAAGTCAAGACTCTTGGTGCCTTCTTAAATAACTCTAAACCCATGTATTTTATACTTGGATTAGTAAGTGTACATGGAGATGTTGAAATCAAGTGCAAGGGCTTTTGTTACCTAATGAAGAATAATGTTAACTTTTGCTTAGACTTATGTTTATACATGTTAATGATGATGATTTGCATATGTGGGTGCTTGTTGTGTGAGGTTTAACATGAGGGTCTTGAGTAACCCTAACCTTGATGATTTCTACTATGAAAATAACCTTAATAGAGGTATGCACGTGTTTATTGAAATATTCAAGTGAATTATCTATTCACACTTAGTGACATTGTGAACTAGGTCAATGGTCTAATAAGTATGTGTAAGACCCCACAAAATTCTCTCGTAGAATGAGCCTTAGGGTATGTCAAGTGAGGCATAATTCTGACTTTAAAAGATTGAGAAGTGACTTCCTAAGTGAGTATCGTGTTAACCATATAAAGTTTCCCTAATTTTGACTTTTTATCACATGGGAAATTTGATAAGCTTTCTATAGATATAAGATTCGGCCAAATCCAATACTCAAGTAAGAAGTTATGGCTAATTTAAGTCCTAGTCATAAAACAGCGTCATTTTAGTCCTTGACGCATCACGGAGAAGGTCTATTTGACAATTGTCAAATTCCAGTGGAACTCTGCGATAGTGGAAGGTCGCAGAGGACCCCAATTTCTCAATAGTCAATTTCCAGTGTCCTATCGCAATTGTGACACATCGCGCTAAAGTTCCAGGACCCAACTAGTGGGACAATGCGATGGCTCCACATCGCAGTGACTACAAATTTCCCATTTGTCAATTCACAGTAATCCACCTTGATAGTGGTGCATCACGGTGGCCCATAAAATTGGGTTCCCAGTTTAATTTTTTAGCTTTGTACAGAAGTTAAAAAGGGCATTTTGGACTTTTTCCAAGCCTCTTAAACCATGCAAACACCAAATCAAGGTCATTTACAAGCACTCTATGAATTTCTTGTCAAGTTTTCCCTCAATAAAAACCCTAAGTATCCAAAACCTCTACCAAGAATCTCAAGAATTCACCATAGATTTTCTGAATTGAGTCAAGATTTAAGGTTCTCAAGTGAAGGTCTTCAAGAACCCTCTCCCAAGAGTAAGAAGAGGAATTTTAGAGCAAGCTTGTTCATCCAATTCCATAATCTAAGGCATGCGGGTTTTGAACAAGGGTAACCCTTTCACCCTTGTGCCCAAAGGCTTATTTAAATCATGAATTTCCTGAAATCTATGAGATTTTACATAAATTTGAACTAGGGTTTTTCACCCATTATTATTGAATGCATTATCTTGATATTTCCCAAGAATTGAGAGTTAAATGGCATGATTTTTGCATATTTTCTTGAGAAATTATAGCTGGGTCTATACCCCATAATTTTAATCCTTGAGAAGTCAATAGTTGAAATCCCACTTGATTGAAGTAGATTGATACTATTTTATACATATGCATTTACCCCCATATACTCAGTATATTCCCAAGTGCTGATCCATAGATACGTCTATGTGCTACATTGTCTCAAAATATAGGTGCAAAGATTTGTAGCACAGCACCATATCTTGTCAGTTCGCAGCTTTCAGTCAGCAGATGATGGGTCTCCTTTTTATTCAAGGGCTCGAGTTAGTGATACAGTTGAATCGTGTTGTATTTTATTTATTCTGTCGTATTAAGTTGGGGTGGTTGAGAGTCATGACCCAGCTGCCTATAGTCAGTACTAGTAGAGGCTTCATAGACAGTCAATAGGAGTTGATGCATTGAGTTTCAATTTTACTGTAAAAGCAGAGTTGTAACCTTGTGACTTCAGTTTTGTATTGAGCCAATTCATAATAAAGTTATTTTTTCCTTATTCTTTCAGATTTATACACTTTGTTTAGTTGCTTATGAGTTATGCCAATAGAAGGGTTAGCTTGGGGTCACTTGTAACCCTAGGCACCGTGTTGCATCCCGAGGGATGATTTTGGGTCGTTACAAACTTGGTATCAGAGCAGAAGGTTCAAGTGTCCCAGGGTGTCTATAAAGTCGTGTCTAGTAGAGTCTTGTAGAATGGTACGGAGACATCTGTACTTTTCTTTAAGAGGCTACAAGGTATTTAGGAAGTATGTCTATTGTTTTGAGTCTTAGCTCGTCCTATAGAAAGATTCTCTATGCGCCTACGGAGATCCTTAACTTGCTTTATTCAGGCCATCTCTGCCTTATTGTCAAGGTATCAAAAATAGTCAAGCTTGAATCTTTATAGACAGTAGTGGGATTGTAATGAAGCTAGAAAGTATCCCATCAGTGCTTTTGAGTTTTGATGATTGAAGAGCTTTATTCATGATTCATGAAAGTCGGGCACTAAGCCCAAGTCATCGGTACTTTCAGATTCCTCCTTAGAATCCATAATATGAAGCTATGCTTCCTTACCCATGTATTATTCTTGAGATATCATGATTAGTAAGTTCCAGTTCCTTCCCAGATAACATTCTTAGATTAGCTAGAAAAAAGCTTTAGAAGTCGCACAAAGCAGTTTGATAGGAGCCTTCTGGTGTATCATGTGTACCTCATGTTTAAAGTTTTGTCTCACTCTTATGAGTCATGCAAGTGAGACAGAATGAGATGTTTACTCTTAGATCATTGAATATTGCATGTTAAGTTTCTATGTCTTGCAATATGTAACATTATTATTATTGTATTTTTTAAAAGAAAAATCAAAGTCTCGTAAAGCCGTGTGGGTCTCTTTTGATTCAGTAGCATAGTTGTTTTGTTATTCATCTTATTTTCTTGTTCAAAACATAAAACCAAAGTCTGGTGGAGCCGTGTGAGGCCTATTTCAATTCACTAGCAACTTGTTGTGCATTATGTTGTTCTTCTGTTGGTTGAAACTGGGGGTTTAGAGTTGTAGTGACAAGAAAGGTGGTAAGGATAATTTATTGAATTTATATACATATATGTATAGCTGAATTTTTTTGCAAATGTTTGGGCTAGTAATGAAGTGTTATGTCCTTTCTTGTTTGTTAGTGAAAAGTGGAGAAGGGGTCATTAGTTAAGGGAAAATATTATTTGTTTAAAGTATGAAAAGTTGTTGATGACAATTGTTGTGTTGGAAGTATAGGTTATTGATGGAAGTACTCAATGGATGGGTGTTGTTAAGTTAGGCGTCCTTGAGATTTGTAAGATAGAGTTTAGTCAAAACTTATAGAGTTATGAGCTAAGTTGGGGCTGTATAAGTAGGTGGATAGTAATGACGTGTAGAAGGAGGATATGTTAATGAATTAGAAATAGATGGGCCATGTGATTACGATCGGTTATTATTGATTATGAAGTTCGAGTGGTCCATGTGAAGTTTTGGTTATTGTTGATGTTTTATTTCATAACTTCTGAGTAAGATTAGCGCTAGACACTAAGTTTGAATGATTGGTGGTAGTGAAAGTGGAGGCGATGATTTCTTGTTTTATAGTACTAGTTATAGGGGAGTGATCTAATAGGCTTGAACAGTGTATGCAAGAGCTTAAGTTTGTTTGATCCTTAATTAAGTATGATGTTGTATGTATGATGTAGAAGTACGCCCAAGGTGCTATGGGGCTAGTATTTTTTAGGATTACTGCATGTTTTTTGGTTAGTAGTAACGTTAAGTTGCTAGGTGGGGCTAGTAAGATAATGAATGATGTCCTTGATAGCTGAGTTAAGGAGTTGTGAATAAAGATGGAGGGTATGATTTTGATTCTCATGGTTTAGAAATATAAGTTTATAGGCGATGTAGTGGTAGGCTATGGCATCATTTGTATAGACCGTCAATAGGATTGGAGGTACCCGTTCTAAGCGTTAAGTATTAAATGATGACTATTGGGGCCATATAAGGATGATATGTGTCTTAGAAGGTAGTATTATGAGTGGGTGTTACGCTTTGAGGAGTGAAGTAATTAAATGTGACATGGATCAATTACAGCTGACTGAGGACATGACCCTGGATAGGAAGATTTTGAGGAAAAACATTAGGATAGAGGGCTAGGGGTATGGATGAGTCATAGTCAGTAATTGGGTGGACTTTGGTGTCCTCGGCTTGGTAATGTGCAATTTGTTGTGGATGTAGTACCTATGTCATTTTTATGGTATCTTATGCTTTTGATATTCTTTGTATACTACCTTTTTTTTAGCTAGAGGCCTATCAAAAGCAGCCTCTCTACTTTTCTAGAGGTAGCGATATGGACTGCGTACAATCTACCCTCCCCAGGCCCTACTTATGTGGTAATATACTGGATTTATTGTTATTGTTGTTGTTGTTGTTGTTGTTGATGTTGATGTTTTACGCTTTGAAGTGTTGTCATTCAGATCAAGTTCTTCTGTTCATATGCATTGTTATATCCCCAACTCTAGAGCAAAGTGATCACAGCCAGACTTGAATTTATGTGGTGGTTTACCGCCTTGGAATGATGTCTTAAGTCTAAGGGGGAGATGATAGAACCGGTAACCGGGTCAAACCTTAAGACTCTAGTAGATGTACCAGTGAGCTGTAGAATAACTTTGAGTAAGATTGATGCTTGACCCAATCTCTTTACAGCACTTTCAGTTGTCCTATTACCAACTCATGTTTTATGTTTCTTTTCTATGATCTTAATTTATTTTCATGTATATTATAGAGAATTATGTACTCTCCTAGTTCCTAAAATAAGGAGTTCTGGTTCATTCGATAGTCGGGATCACATCCCATAAATTTTGAACTCTAAATTTAGGTCATGCAACCCGTGACTTAAGTACTCGAGCAATGCTTTTAGTGATTCGCGAAGTCCAAATTTATATCATGTATGTCCTTAGGTTAGACCGCTTTGATAAGTTCATGATGTTAAATACCTTAAGCCTCAGTTGAGTGCCAGGTAGGTACAATGTCCCTTCATGCTCCAGGTCCTTATGTTCTAACTTTTCAATGACCTCTTCCTTAGGTCATAATAGATATAATGAATAGTGGTGCCGGTAGGAGAGAGTAAATGGGTCGTGTTTGAGAGGATAGGCATATGTAGGTATTTATTCTTGGGTCCCTACTATCCAAGAAGCTTAAGAACCCTTTTTCTAAAATTCAAAGATTATATGTTTATAAGTTGTTCGTGATTCATGTGAGTTAAAATCGATGTTCATGCTATGATTAAATTGTGATTCATGTTTGCTTATAAGGTTTTCAAGCTTTGACCCTAGTATGTGATGCTCATGTGATATTCACGATGAACCCTCTTCAAATTGTTTGCTAAATGATATGTTCATGTCAATTAAGTGTGGAAATTGTTGAATAAGCAAAGCATACTCCCCATAAGTTTGATAAAATACTTATGTGAGGGAATTGGAGCCATTATGGCATGTTGACCAGGAATCCCCAATTATGTGCAATCTCATGCATGCCAAGTGTTTGTTGAAAACCCTTAGTGAATGAATAGTGAAATAGTAGTATGATATTCCCCAATTATGTGTTCTCCGATATATGCCAAGACTTAATTACGTGCTAAGTGTTTGATGTAAGAGTGTGTTGAGTGGAATATGATTCAATAGCATTTCCCCCTATGTTATTACATGTTTAGGATTCCTAAATGCGTGAAGTGATGCTTTATTGATTGTGATGGAGGATGAATGTCTGTGGTCTTGCTTATTCAAGAATGGTTATGTTTTACTTTTAGTTATCGAGTCCTGGGGGTATTTATACTCGATAATTTAGCTATCATCTAAAGCCATGTCAGTTTTTGCAATAATCTCAGTCGAGCCATGATTCTCAAAGCATAGCCCTTCTAATCTAAAGTGCAGCTATGTATCTATTATTACATGAGTTCTTGCAATTTTTGAGGCATTTAAGAGTTTAGAAAGATTCTGAGCCCGTTTAGCAAATTGCTTCAGCTATGTATACTCAGTTTTCCCTATGTTCTTAGTCTAGCTAGCGACATTCGAGGACGAATGTTTTCAAGGGGGAGATATTGTAAGACCCCACAAAATTCTCTTGTAGAATGAGCCTTAGGGCATGTCAAGTGAGGCGTGATTCAGGTCCTAAAAGATTGAGAAGTGACTTTATAAGTGAGTATTGTGTTAACCATATAGAATTTTCCTAATTTTGACTTTTTATCACATGGGAAATTTGATAAGCTTTCCGTTGATATAAGATTCGCCCAAATCCGATACCCGAGTAAGAAGTTATGGCTAATTTAAGTCCTAGTCATAAAATAGTGTCATGTTAGTGCTTGACACATCGTGGAAAGGGTCTATTTGACAATTGTCAAATTCCAGTAGAACTCTACAATAGTGGCGCGTTGCGGAGGAACCCCAATTTCTCAATAGTCAATTTCTAGTGGCCTAGTGCGATTATGACGCGTCGCGTTGAAGTTCTAGGTCCCAACTAGTGGGACAATGCGATGGCTCCGCATCGCGGTGACACCAATTAACCATTTTTTAATTATAGTGAGCCACCGCGATAGTAGCGCGTCGCGGTGGCCCATAAAATCGAGTTCCCAATTTAATTTTTTGAGCTTCGTACAGATGTTAAAAAGGGCATTTTGAACTTTTTCCAAGCCTCTTAAACCATGCAAACACCAAATCAAGGTCATTTAAAAGCATTCTATGAAGTTCTTGTCAAATTTTCTTTCAATAAAAACCCTAAGTATCCTAAACCTCTTCCAAGAATCTCAAGAATCCACCATAGATTTTCTAAATTGAGTAAAGATTCAAGGTTTCCAAGCTAAGGGCTTTAAGAACCCTCTCCCAAGAATAAGAAGAGGAAGTTTAGAGCAAGCTTGTTCATCCAATTCCATAATCTAAGGCATGTGAGGTTTTGAACATGAGTAACCCTTTCACCCTTGTGCCTAAAGGCTTATTTAAATCATGATTTTCCTGAAATATACGGGGTTTTACATGAATTTGAACTAGGGTTTTTCACCCATTATTATTGAATGCATTATCTTGATATTTCCAATGAATTGAGAGTTAAATGGCATGATTTTTGCATGTTTTCTTGAGAAATTACAGCTTGGTCTATACCCCATGATTTTATTCCTTGAGAAGTTAATAGTTGAAATGTTTGAAACATTGAAGTATATGAGTATGTTGAGATTTTGAGATAAATTGGTGAAATTTCAAGATTTCAACATGAATTATGAATCTATGTGCTATCTATTATTCTTTTGATGAGTTCTAACTTGAGATTGAATTATGGGTTATTAAAACTTACTTGAGACTTGAGATTTTATGAAGTATTGTGCTATAAGCACCCATGATTTGAGTATTCTGAGATTTATTGAGAAATGTTTTGACCTAATGGTCATTGAGTTTTGAAATCCACTATACTACATGAGATTTTAGATTTGATTATTGGGTTCTTGGTGAACCGTGAGATTATTTCTAAAAGTGGATTTTGATGAGAAGGGCGCAGATAATCTAAAGGGAGTAGTATTTAGCACCGAGCGGGCAAGTTACTACGATTTCTTACCCCAAAACTACGTGCCAATATAGGATGGGCCTGAGGCCGAGTTTATGATTTTTATTGGGCCTAAGGCCGAGTTGATATTGGGCTCGAGGCCGAGTTTGTTTAGTGATCACTAGACCTAGGCTATATTTCCTGGCAAAGAGTATGACGCTCCTTTCCAACGTGGGGTCTCTTTCTTAGGTGGACAAAATGTTGGACTCCATGTAGCTCGCATGGTTTATGTCGGTTAAGAGAACCCCCCCCCCTTGCCCTTTAAACTATGAGATCAGTACTTTTTTGAAAACTAAAGTATTTTCCCTTCCTATGAGCTATTTTTCTAATGGTAAAGTTGCAAAATGGTTCCCTAACTAAAGCATTTCCTTGATATGAATTGTTTCTCTAAACGAAAGTATTCTTCCTTGATATGGTATTTTCCATGAAGCTTTGAGATAAGTTATTCCTTAAACTAGAGTATCTTTCCATTGAGATTGAATGATTTTCCTAAATCTTGAAATGAGATCCTTTCCTTAAGTGAACGAAATGCCTTCAAGTATGTTTCAAAGTTATATGATTCTGAATTCCAAGTATTTGAGTTTAAAAGAGTTATGAGATCTTGAGCGTTAAAGAATTCTACACTCTATGAGATATATGAATGATTTAAAAGTAATGTTTAAAGTTCCTTTAGCCTGGAGAATTGAAAATAAGAGAGGATTTCTGATTTCAACGTTAAAGTATGATGACTCACGAGATTTGTGTTACATGCTTATCTTACATGACTTATTAGCTTTACATTTTATACTTGTTCAAGCCATGTGAGTCATCCCATATTGCATGCATGATTTGATTGAAGAAGATTGATACTATTTATACATATGTATTCACCCCCATACACTCAGTACATTCCCAAGTAATGATCCATATATACGTCTATGTGCTATATTGTCTCAAAATATAGGTGCAAAGATTTGTAGCGCATGCACTATATCCTGTTAGTTCACAGCTTCCAATCAACAGGTCATGGGTCTCTTTTTTATTCAAGGTCTTGAGTTAGTGATATAGTTGAATTATGTCGTATTTTCTTTAGGGTGGTTGGGAGTCATGACGCAACTAACTATAGTCAGTACTAGTAGAGGCTTCATAGACAGTCAGTAGGAGTTGATGCATTGAGTTTCAATTTTACTGTAAAAGCAGAGTTGTAACCTTGTGAATTCAGTTTTGTATTGAGCCAATTCATAATAGAGTTATTTTCTCCTTATTCTTTCAGATTGATGCACTTTGTGCAGTTGCTTATGAGTTATGCCAATAGAAGGGTTAGCTTGGGGTCACTTGTGACCCTAGGCACCGTGTGGTACCCCGAGGGGTGATTTTGGGTCCTTACAATATGAATGATTGATAAATGGTATGTTAAAAGTATTCTGAGCTATGTATTTTATAATTGATGACCATGTTGGGTTAATTGACTAATAAGGCGTTGAAGTCCTTAAACATGATAATATATTTGAATTGTGTGTTGAACCAAGTTTGGTGAAAATATGGTACAAGAAGGTTAATGAAATATGAATAGTTTGTGAGGGTCTTGACGACCATAACTTGAATTGTATGATTGAATGAATGAATGAATGCAATGTACTATTAAAATGGTTGAACAATGAAGGCTCCCACAAAGACCATGGGGTCATGTATAGTATTGAATTAGTTAAATGGTTAAAGTTCATAAGTGTTGTATGGAATGAATAGTGATGTATGGGGAAAGGGTTAAAGTCCCAATGTCAACTAATGCTAGTGTGATGGCCTGAGGTTGAAGTCCCTTGCCTTATGGAATGGTTTGAGGTTGGATTCCCTTGACTAATGAAATTGCTCGAGGTTAAAGTCCCTTTTTAGAGAGACCTCTTGAGGTTAATGTACCTCACCGAATGAATCATATTGCAGTTAGAGTCACTTGGAATGAGGTTAGATTCCCTTGCCTAACAAATGGTCATGAGGTTGGAGTCCCTTACCTAGATAAATGTGTGTGTGGTTAGAGTCTCTTGTTTGAATTGTTGTGTATGTGGTTAAAGTCCTTATTTAATGAATGTGTTAGCATGCTTAAAACCCTTTTGTCTAATGGTATGTGATTGTGGTTAAAGTCCTATGCTTAAATTAAATTTTTGAATCCAAGTGTGGAAGGTCGAAGTCCTCAACTTCATGTCTAATGAATGAATTTTCAAGAATATTGGTAATCCTTGATTTCTTGATTAGCATGTGATATAAGGATAAAGTGTATGAATATGATATATTGGCTTGTTATTGAATAATGATGCTAGTTTATCCTTATCATTGAGTTATATACTAGTGTTCCAACCGCTAACCATCTTTGGATGTTATGTCCCTACGAGATATAGGGGCCGGAGCATTATCCTCTCTATCCGCGCAGTGTTAGGTGAACGAAGTGGTTCGTGCATTGACTTGGCAGTGATGAGCTTTCTTACTTTGGAACACATTCCTTCTTGGTCTCCTATCTTGAGACTTAGTCTTATTTTGACTTGGTTTGGCTATTGTCGGGGGCTTGTCATGACATATACATTTCTAAACTTTGGTCTGTATAGAGGTATTGTGGATGATTATAGTCTTG
The DNA here is from genome assembly GCF_002878395.1 of Capsicum annuum. Classification (NCBI taxonomy): domain Eukaryota; kingdom Viridiplantae; phylum Streptophyta; class Magnoliopsida; order Solanales; family Solanaceae; genus Capsicum; species Capsicum annuum. The sequence goes on along the minus strand of NC_061117.1, from coordinate 79,483,625 downwards.
GGATATTGGATAGTATGATGAATCTAATAAAGTGTTTAGACATGTTTAAGTTTTGACTTTTTGTATATTTCTACTATCTTTTATGGTCCATATTAATCTGTCCCTTATGGTTTATATTGATAATTAGGTTGGGTTATCGGCGCGACCTCCGATTTATTTGGGCTTGAGGTGCCTATACAACATGGCCCAATTTTAGGGCGTGTCAGGCCAGGCCCTTGTTCAGGTTGTGATAAGTTTCGTATCAAAGAAAAATTTGATCTCGTTGGGTATCCATAAATCCATGTCAAGTAGAGTCATTTTATGGGTGTATAGCATGCCACACTTATAAGAAAGAGGCTACAAGGCATTTAGGAATGTTTCCCTTTCATGTGTTATATTCTTGGGCTTTAGAATCTAGTGTTATGAAACTTCTCTAACACCTAGCTTTCTCGCATTTTAGATCATGCCTTCCCGAAGACCTGATGTTCATAGAAACTCTGCTGGGAACTTTATCCTACCCGAGGATAATGTGGAAGGGAATCTCCCTATGTATGGAGTGCAGACCTGATCTAGGGTCCCTACTCCAAAATATACCACCCCTTTTGGTGTTCCACCAGTTCCTACCAGTCCTTCTTGGGCTTCCTGGGTTGATGATACTCATGCCTCGGCACCTCAAGGTGATATCTCTAATGAGGAGTTCTGTCGGTCGATCTATTTGCTTATTCAATTCGTGACCTCTTAGTCTCATCAATCGGATCGTGTTGGTTCCGTTGTTTCTCTTGCTAAGGTTACTGTAATTGGTTAGTCCACGAGATTGAATTCCCCTAACTTACTGGCTTTAAGGTAGAGGAGTATCCTCAAGGGTTTGTGGATGAGATGGAAAAGATATTTAAGGTGATGCATGCTATTGATTCTAAGGGTGTGGAGTTTGCTGCATACTAGTTAAAAGATGTGGCTTATTAGTGGTATGAGAAGTGGGAGCATCTAAGAGGTGATGATGCAAAGATGGATTTATGGGATGAGTTTTTGGGTACCTTTCTTGATCATTTCTTTTCTCAGGATCTGAGAGAAGCTAAGGCAGAGGAGTTTGTGAATCCTAAGATGTATATATATCCCTAAACACGTAGTGTGCATCTCAACCTATGTTGGCTACAGAGTTCTGGAACACAAGGATTGCTTCTAAGGATCACACCCTCCACTGAATAATAGGTGAGTCCCCATCCTTGGGTTCCCTCGGTGCTGAATCCTACTCCTAACTTAATAGACACTAAACGTATTAACTAAATTGAACTCATTTAACTGAACTGAACTGATAAGCTAATGGTATCATTTAGCGGAGCTAAACTGCATTTACTGAGTTCCATTGACTGACGGAATGCTACAGAGATCTGAGGATTGACTGAGAGTACTGAAGTTACTAAGACTTACTAAGAATACTGAATCACAGAGATTACTGAACTACTGAGATTTCCTGAGTCACATGACTAACTGAGTTCTATGGATCGTGGCTTGTCTGAGAGTATCGTTAAAACATGACATGGCTCTAGGCACACAGCTAAGTTGTTAGGTACAAGTACTCCCAGGACTTGATAGAATAAAACGGACAAGGCTTGACATTTTCGTTCGCATGACCAATATCCACAAATTCATAATTTCATAGTTGGGAATTTTATGAAGCATATGATCATCATAATGTTGTACATGGATATCAATACGCGTAAACATGGCATAATTTCATGCTTCTAATCTTATGAACATCTCATCAAGAAATCACAATGCATTGCTTTTGCATGGGAATCATTTTAATCAAGCAGGTATAGCATAACTTTAGAGGCATGAAATAAACTTGACACATGGAACTATGTACTTGATCATCATTCATTCATTGGGGCATATTATCAAGCACCTTGCATGCACACATAGAGCATAGGTATGATCATCAATTTAATACCACAGGGTTCCACCATTTAACTCTATTGCATAAATTTCAAACCTCTACTAACATGGTCTCATGGAAGAATGATAAAGATTCAATGTTAGTAGTCATACAACCATAACAACGTGAACAAAACCAATTCACCACATAAATATCATTATATAACATTTAAAAGAAGATTCTTGGGCTTCATGGTTGAAAGGGATCCATGAATGAACACTATGCATACCTTAGTTCTTGATTGTATAAAGATTGATGGAGAGATTCTTGAATTTGAGTCTTGGATTTGAATTCCCAATTGAAAACCCTAGCTTGTTCTTGAAAGAAACTTGAGAGAAACCCTATATTTTGTATAAAATATAGTTGAATCACGTGTCATAGGGTATATATAGGGGTGAAAAATTGACCCTTTTAACCCTGAATCCGTCTTTAATTTCTAAGAAAATTTCCCGATTTTCATCCTTGGCACAACGTGGCGCTATCGCGCCGTGTCTCTGGAAAGTGACAAATGGAAAATTACATGGTGGTGCGCCACGGAGCTAATGCGTTGCCACCTTGTCTATGGCTTGGAAGTTTGGTGCTCTGCGCCACTTTCGTAGAGTAACACTGGAAATTGATAATTTCCATTTGAGCTATCTCCGCGATGCGCTGAAGGCTCAGGTGATACACTGTCTCACAGAAAAAGCTCTAACTCTTCACCCGGCTGTCGGATTTGGGAGAATTTGGTATCGATGAAAATCTTATTCGATTCTCCACATGATAAAAAGTAAAAATATTGAAAATACCACATTTATAAAAGTGGATTCATCTTAAAACAATTGAAATTACCACATTTATAAAAGTGGATTCATCTTCTAAACAAGGTTTTAATATTTTTTGAATGATTTTAAGCTAGGTAGAAGTACGGGGTATTAAAAAACACCAAGCAAACCAACCATATGCATACAAACCTTGCATATATTTATATATATGTTTCGGGAAATGAAACTAGGTTTAACATGTCTTTAAAACCATTAACCTGGGTATGTGTAGCTTGACCATCCTAGAACCACCCACGGGCTATATAGGTCCAGTGTAACCCCCTGAACTGGCCCGAATGTGTATAGCCACACAAATCAGAGATACCATAAGAGTAGGGGATTCCCAAGTACCCTTCGTTCTCCATGATACGTATGTACTGTGTACCTAGAGGATTCCTATGTACCTCATAGTATCATATATGGTCTCTATAACCAACCTTTATGTTGGCAAACATGAGTTTCCAGTGTCTTCCATTGGACTCACACCTTCACAGCTATCTATCATACCCTGATATTATTGCCCAATTAAAACCATTACCGTCCAACCAAACCATTATTCCATTATTCCATTATTATTAACCAAGGCTATAAGTAGTGGTATTGTCATACCGACTATAGCATGCAAGGAATGTCCTTATCCAACCTTTTTATGTAAAGGGATTCCTATGAACCCATAAATTACATTATCAAGTTAACTTGGAGAATTCCTATGCACCCCACAAGTGTTCCATTATTAAGTTTGCTCAGGGAAATCCTATGTACCCCACAAGCTGTTCATTATCATATATACTTAGGGGATTCCCGTGTACCCCACAAGGAAGTTTAATTAATCATAACCATGACCACCAAACCTTAACATTTAACCATTCCAAACCATTTAAAACATTTATAACACTTAGGGTTCCATGACCAAAACATACCATGCAATAGTTCCATTAAAAGTCCAATAATATAGTAAAATCATTCTCATAGGCATTTTATCAAACATGTTGGGGGCATAGTTTTTCCAAAGCCAATTCTAATTACCAATTAACCATTCCCATATAACTAATTGTCTAAACCACCATTAAAGCATGTAAAAACAATATTAAAACGTGGAAAACCCATAACCAAGCATTTAATATCAAAAAATCCCAATATATATTTGAAAACCCCCAAACCATACAATAATCATACCATGAAAACATTGTGTAAAACATGCCATTAGTAGGAACAAATAATGAGGGAGTAGTACATGCCTTAGTTTATGAAGATGGTGGAGAGAAATCACCCAAACAAGTCCCAAATTGATCCTTTAGATAAAACCCTAGCTTTCATTTACCCAAGAGCCTTAGAGAGAATTAGAGAAGGTTTCTAAATGTTTAAGATTTGAATGATAGGGTAAATGATGTCCAAATAGAGTTATAATTCATGGGGTCATGATAGGTTCAGAGGGGAAATATCCATATTACCCCCAACTTAATTGCATAAAATCCCCACGGGTTGATACAACTCCACCATACCAGTCGTACCCTCCAATACAAGTGGTACCCATCATAATACCTAGACCTCCCTTAAACCCCCTCATTGGTCAACATATGACCATGCAAGCCAAATCGTATCTAAGGATATGACTTGTACCCATAACTCGTACCCATAACAGAACCAAGAGGATTTGACACTTTCTAACACATGAGTGGGACAATACAAATCGTACCCTATCTCACGACCCATGGTGAGCCACTCGTACTCAGATCCAAGTTACTTTACTAAGTCTCAGATTAAGTGTAGGAAAATCCAACCATACGACCCGGCAACTACCATACGTCTCATGCCAACTCGATTCGTATCCATTCAAGAATCCAATCCAACCCACCAACTATCACCGGTTAGTATATGACCAAAAATCACAAACCATACCCAGCATACAACCTATACCCCTTGTCGTATCTTTTCCAGAAACCAAAAATCTAGGAAATTTTCTAAGGTTCCAAAACCCAAAGTGTTTCAGTCTCCCCCACTAGGATCATTCGTCCCCGAGTAACAGAAAAGGTAGGTCAACACATAAGCACAATTCATTTGCATTAGCAAATATCCATCAAATATTTAACCAAGTTAGAAAAAAAAGATGCAAAGATCTATTCGAAACCTTAACTAAGTTTGGAAATAAAGTTGTGATCAAGAACACATACCTTCTACACGAATATCCAAAGTAGAAAACATATGTGGACATTTGGACTTCATGTCTGCTTTCATTTCCTATGTAGCCTCTTCTACCTTATAATTCTGTCATAGAACCTTAACTAAGGCCACATCCTTGGTCTATAACCGATGAACCTATCGATCCAATATATCAATCAGGGCCTCTTCATAAGATAGAAAACTTGAGATATCCAATCTTTCCAAAGGAACCATAGAAGAAGGGTCACCAAGACACATTCTCAACATAGAGACATAAAATACTGGATGAATATAGCTCAAACTAGAAGGCAACTCCAAGTAATACGCCATGTTACCAACCCTCCACAAAACCACATAAGGACCAACATACCGGGGACTGAGCTTCCCCTTTTTACCAAACTACATCACTCCCTTCATGGGAGATACCTTTAGGAACACCTTATCCCCAACCTCAAACTCCAAGTATCTATGCCTTACATCAGCATAGGACTTTTGGTGACTTTGGGAAGCCTTAAGCCTATCCCAAATCACCTTCACCTTTTCCATAGCCTTATTAACCAAATTCGGACCATATATATCCCCTTCACTAGTTTAAACCACATAATCAGAGATCTATACCTCCTACCATTTAATGCCATAAAAGGGGCCATCCCAATGTTAGAATTATAGCTATTGTTGTAAGAAAACTATACCAAAGGTAGATACTAAACCCAATTGCCACCATAATCAATCACACATGAATAAAGCAATTCCTTTAGTGTCTAAATAGTTCTCTCAGCTTGCCCATCTATCTACAGATCAAAAACAGTATTAGACTGACCTTGGTACCCAACCCCTTCTAAAAAGACCGCCAAAAGTGAGATGAAAATTGCTTACTATGATAAAAAATAATCGAAATAGGTACCTCATGCAGTTTTACAATCTCATGAAGATACAACTGCGCATAGTCCTCAGCTAAAAAGTTAGTCCGCACCGGCAAGAAGTAAGCAAACTTTGTCATCTTATCCATGATAACCCCAATCAAATCAAATAGATTTCAAAATCGAGGAAGACCGGTAACAAAATCCATATTGATTACTTCCCGTTTCTATTTCAGAAATTCCATTTTCTGATACAGCCCACCAGGCCTCATGTGCTCAACTTTGACTTGTTGTCACACCATGATTTTGGCTACAAAATCATCCACGTCTCTTTTCATGCTATTTCACCAATAGATCAGTAATACCCCATATTTTTGGGCTAGTCATTGAACCGTCATTCCTATATGTATAAGCTAAAATCCAAATGATTCCCATGTGAATATAAGTTTAATTACCTTTATCCTCATGTTTGATGTGCTCTCAAGGTAAAAAGATGTTCATAAGAATAACTTAGAACAAAGTTGAGCTTAGAGCCTTTGATTCGTTAAAAGTTTGGTATTCAATTCTACAAGGGCCTACTTTGAATGTGTATAACTTTTTATATACATATAATTTTGGTGCTAAAGACCCATCAAATTGTATATAATTTAATTATCTTTCCAACGATACCAATTTTGCCTTAATTTAATACTTGAGCAAAAAGTTATGGCATTTTCTGTGTGAGGCAGTAAGTCGACGCGATTGGGATGCAATGCGTCGGTCATCGATGCGATTAATGACGTGACGTGATGGCAATTATGTTATAAAACTATATCACATGCTATTTCAGTTCCTAAAGGGTCTAGGGGTACTTAATTTCAGTCCCAAAAGAATTAGATACATCATAATTCATCACTTTCTCTCCAAGAAAACCCAAGCCCCTTCAAGAACACCAAGAACTCCACCAAATTTTCTTTAAGAAAGTTAATAATCCAAGCTTCCGGGTTCAAGAACTTCAAGAATAAGCTTCAAGAACACCATTAGAGATTCAAAGTTCAAGATTTCACATTCAGTTTATCAAATAAGGTATGTGGGGTTATGAACAAGGATACGCATTCATCCTTGTGCCCAAAACTAGTTTTTGAAGTTGAATTTACATGAGATTATATGTTTTACACTTTAGGGTTCATACCTAATTATCATTATTTGAAGATATTGAAGTTACAAGTGATTAAATGTTGAATTATATCTCTACTTTTGCATGTTTATACGTGTGAAGTGATTTTATATACATTGAGAGTTGAATTTCACTATCTTGACTAGAATTATGCAAGAATTTCATGATGTTAATTATTGAGCATGACTTTGTTATAATTTGTTAGGAGTTTGAGACATGGGTTTTAATCCCTAAGTATATTTACTGATATTTCAAGAAGATGATGCTCTTAAGCATCCTATGACTAGCTTATATTCAGATTTTTCAGAAAAGATTTGATCTTTTCACCCTCATTTTAGATATGAAATCCACTTTATAGTTTTGATTACAGTTTAAATTAAATAGATGCATAAATGATTTTCACAGAAAACTCTCATACTAGTTTTAAAGTAGATTTCCTACAGATTGAGCGTACAGATTAAAGGGAGTAGTATTTAGCACCGAGCGAGAAGTGTGGGTTTAGCGCATCCTACTTCTCCAAAACTACGAGCCAATGTAGGTTCAGATTACCAGATTATTCCTATTTTTATATGGATAATAGATATAGATTGTGATCACTTAGCTCAGGTTATACTCCTTGGAAAGATTATGACACCTCTCTCCAATATGAGGTTTTCCCCTTAGGGGAACTAGACGTTTGACACTATGATAGCTCACATAGTGTATGTTGGTTAGAAGAATCTCCCTTGCAGAATAGTTTTTAAAAGTATTTCCCTACAGCCTACAAATAGAGTAATCCTAACAGTAAAGAATAACAAAAAAAATTTTAGAAACTAAGTGTAAAGGCTCATGATTATGTTCAGATATTGTTTTACATAAGTCATTAACCATGAGATTTCAGCTTTCAGTTACAGATATAAAGGTGAGTCCTTTTACACTTAGCTTGCATAAATTGAAAACAGATTACAAGTATAGCTTTTAGAACTAAGTGTTATGACTCACAAGATTTATACAGTATGTTTTATCATTCATGATTTTTAGCTTTCAGTTATTCCAGCCAATGTGAGTCATTAATACTTAGCATGCATTATTTTACATGTTTATACGAACATTGAGATATTGTTATACTTATAAATTCACCCCCATATGCTTAGTACATTCCAAAAGTAATGATCCACATATACGTCAATGTGCTACATTATTTAATAATGTAGGTACCAGTTCAGTTGTAGTCCATATATCACGATCAGACAGTTGCAGATTCCAGCCAGCAGATGATGAGTTCTCTTACTTAAGGGACTTCAAATAGATGTTATTTATGTACTTTAGTTTCTTACTCATATGTATTGATTAGTGGTAGTTGGAGTTGCGTCTCAGCTATCTATAGTCAGTATAGTAGAGGTTTCACAGATGCCAGTCAAAGTCAGTCATTAATTTCAGTTCTTCTTTTCAGTTTCATCAGAATGTAAAATAGTATTAGTATTGTATTTTTTTCTAGATTTCATCATGATTATATTTCCGCATAGTAACTTCAATCATTTTATACATATGTAAATCAGTTGATTAGTAATATGTCAGTACAAGGGTTGGCTTGGGATCACTTGTGGTCCTAAGCACTGTGTGACATCTCTGGACCCATTTTTGGGGCGTTAAAACATCTTCTTGAGATCACGATACATTTTTGTCGAACTGAGATGAACAACATAGTGTCATTCATACGCCTCGGCCAAAACCCTTTGTCTTAAACCATCTATACCAGGAACACATAACCTTCCTTGGTACCTTAAGGTACCATCACCACTGATCTCAAAACCTTAAGGTACCATCACCATTAATCTCAAACATCATTACCTATTGCCCACCAATATCACTCTTGATTTTCATCAAGATAGGATCTAGCATTTTCATCTCCTTGATCTCAGCACCAAGGGAAGACCAAACCACTTCCTGTACCATTACAACACCATCATTGGAGTCCAAGAGAAGAAATCCAAGATTAGCCAAGAGGTGAATATCCTTCACCAATTCCCACTTCTCCTTATCCATATAAGCTAAACTCTCCATAGACAATCTGCTAAGAGCATCAGCAACCATGTTAGCTTTACCAGGGTGGTAGTGAAGACTCATATCATAGTTCTTGAGAAGTTCCAACCATCTTCTCTACCTGAGATTTATCTCTTTCTGGGTGAACATATACTGTAGACACTTATGATCAGAAATATGTCCACGTGCACTCCATTCAAATAATTCCGCCAAATTTTTAAAGCAAAAACCACAGCTAAAAGCTCCAAATTACTAGTAATATAATTCCTCTCATGTACCTTCAACTGCCTGGAAGCATAGGCTATCACATTCCCATGCTGCATCAAAACACAACCAAGTCCCACCCCGAATACATCACAATAAACCACAAACCCCTTATTACCTTCAGGCAATGTCAAAATCGGAGCTGAAGTTAGCTTTTCCTTCAGCTTCTCAAAACATCCCTCACAAGCATCCCACCAAGAAAAATTTACCTTCTTCTAACTCAACTTAGCCAATGGACCAGCTATCATAGAGAAACCTTCCAAGAACTGCCTATAATACCCAACCAAACCTAAGAATATCCAAATGTCGATTAGAGTCATGGGTCTAGACCACCTCGTACCATAACTACCTTTTGCAAATCTACCATGATTCCCTCACTAGAAATAAAATGATCAATAAAAGTCATAGGATTCAACCAAATATCACACTTGGAGAATTTGGAATACAACTATTGCTCTTTCAAGGTCTACAACACTATACGGAGGTGATTAGCATGATCCACCTCACTCTTAGAATACACTAAGATGTCATCAATGAACACAATGACAAAAAGATCTAGAAACTGCCTAAAAACACTATCAATTAAATCCATAAATATAATTGGGGCACTAGTCAAACCGAATGACATCACCAGGAACTCAAAGTGCCTATACTGAGTACAAAAATCCATCTTAAGGATATGCTCCTCCCTAATCTTTAGCTGATGATACCCAGACCAAAGATCTATCTTAGAAAAATATTTGGCACCGTGCAACTGATCTAAATAATTCATCTATCATTGGAAGAGGATACTTGTTCTTAAGTGTTACCTTATTCAACTACCTGCAGTCAATGCACATCCAAAGGGAACCATCCTTCTTGGACACGAATAAAATGGTGCACCCCAAGTAGACAGACTAAGACGGATGAAACCCATATTCAAAAGATCCTTAAATTGCTTCTTGAGTTTCCTTAACTCGGTCGGAGTCATTCTATAAGGAGGAATAGATATTGGACAAGTGTCCAGAACCAAATCGATACCAAACTCGATCTCCCTATCCAAAGAAACACCAAGAAGATCATCCAAAAAGACTTCAGGAAACTCATTCACCATTGGAACCAAATGAACAGAAGGACCTTTTGAGTTAGAATCTTTAACCCAGACTAGATGATAGAGACTCTTTTTAAAAATTAACCTCTGAGCTCTAAGATAAGAAATAAAGCTCCCCTAGGAGCTAGGGAACCACCCTCTCACTAAATAACTAATTCTCCAGGGAACCTAAAGACAACCTTATGGGTATGATAATCTAAGGAAGCATAACAAGATTGTAACCAATCTATCTCCAGAATAACATCAAAATCCACTATATCAAGTTCAAACAAATCCACCAAAGTCTGCCTACTACTAACAGATACCACATATACCCTATAGACTCTTTTAGCTACACAGAGTCTCCTACCAGGGTAGAAACACAAAAAGGATCCAAATAACCTTAGGGTCAAAACCAAAATACACAGCCATAAATAAGGTCACATAAAAGCGAGTGGGACCTTGAAAAAGCAAGAAATACACGTTACGACAATAAAATTGTAATGTACCAGTAACGACATCAGGTAATACCTCAGATTCTTATCGAATAGCAAGAGCATATAACCTATTCTGACCAGCGCCAATACCAAAAGCAAAGCACCCTTACCAACTGGACAATTTTTGAGCATATGGCTTAGCTGACCATATTTGAAACACCTGTCCCTTACCTCATCACAAAAACACCTAAGCAACCTACAAATGAACCGATAAGAAGATTATGATGAGGTTGATTGAGCCCCACTTTCCTGAGATTAGGCACCCTATGCCAAGAAATTATCACCACCCTGCTGACACCAATCACCCAATTATTTTAGGTAAGGAGCACCTGGTGTAGATAAGGAATAAGAACTTCCTCACTTCTTCTTTAGCCACTTACCACCATCCAGCCCACCTTGTTGTTGAGCAGCACCCTATTCAGAAGAGCTAAACTCCTTGTCCTGCCTTTCCCCAAACTTAACTTGCTTTCTCTTTTCTTTCTCCACCTACTGTATATGAACCACCAACCTAGACATATCCATATCCTTGATCAGCGATGCAGCCTTACTTTCAAGGATCAAATCCCAAGACAGTCCAGAAATGAACTTTCTCATCTATCAGACACCAATTTTGGAGCATACCTTGATAGCTGATAAAATTTCAAGGCATATTTCTTGATAGAGATTTTTCCTTGTCTCGGATTGAGAAATTCCTCTGCCTATGGTTCCCTTAACTCCTAAGGAAAGAAGCGGTCCAGAAAATCATTATAGAAAGTCTCTTATAAAGTCAAATCTTCAACATCACCTCTCACCCTATCTCATTTCTTGTACCATTGCTATGCCACATCCTTAAGCTGGTAAGCAAAAAAATTCACCCCTTCCATATTCGTGGCCTACATTACCCTAAAATTTTTCTCCATTTCATCCAAGAAACCCTGAGGATCTTCCTCCACCTTCATACTAGTAAAAGTATAAGGACTCATCTTTATGAACTGGTCAACCTTTATGGCCTCAGCAGATAAAACACCAGATATATCCTGCTCAGCCTGAGCAGCAACCAACTGAACTATAACATGAATCGATTGACAAAATTTTGCATTCATCACCTTACCCTGTGGAGGACTAGTAGCAACCGATGGAACTCTAAAAATATTAGGGACTAGACCCCTAGATCGAGTATAAATCCCTTGTATCCCTTCCAAATTATCCCTAGTTAGGAAAGAAGAGTTGCCTTGCATCTCATATCTTTGAGACATGATCTTAAAAGCAAATAAACCAGGATTAGAGAAGATTCCAGGACTTAGACTCCAAGCTTAAAAATAGAATACCAAGAAAGGGAAACATTCCTAAATTCCTTGTAGCCTCTCCCTTATGAGTGTGGCATGCTACACACCCTTAGAAGAGACTCTACTCGACATGGCTTATGGATACCCAATTGACTATGAACCTAAAGCTCTAACACCAACTTGACACTATCCAACCCAAAGCCTTGTCGTAATGGGCATCCCAAGTTTATCCAAGACCGAAGACCACCCCCGAACGTATAACAAGATAACGTGTAAGCATAAACTAAGACTTTCAAATAGGTATACAACCGTGATTAACCCAAATAAGTTTGACCATTCTTTATCCAACCAATGACCATTACCAAACCAAATTATGAACCAAATAAATTCCAATATAAATATATAATCCAAAATAAAAGAGGATGGAAGAATCATAAATCCAGTCCAACAGTACTAGCCTCAATACCAATGTCAATACTAAGGTTGACACCAATACTGATCCCACCCATTTTAACCCATAGTAGTTACACAAACATCCAACCAAAAGAAAAATAATATCCAATTGGGACATACCCCTAACCATAGCTTAAAAAAATATTCATAAAATAACCAAAGTATGTAAAGATGTCCATAATATGAAATAAACCCCTTTGGAATATGGAACCTCACCACTTCAATCCAACCGAGCTGATCTCGAGATCCAATCACTATACAAGAGAAGTAGAATGGTCAGTTCTTGCATCACATAAGGATATAGCTGTTGAAGATAGGTTAGCGGGTGAACGCTAGCATGAATATAGGATAAGGATAAAATAATTCCATCCAGTAAAAACCAAGCAAACAAACCATAAGCATACAAACCATAAATATATATATATATATATGACCATGTCGATAAAGCTAACCGAGTTTAGCATGCCTTTAACACCATTAACCTTGGTATGTATAGCTTGACCATCCTAGAATAATCCACGGGCTATTGGGTCCAGTGTAACCCCCTAAACGAGCCCCGATGCCTATAGCCGCACTAATCGGGGATACCATAAGAGAAGGGGATTCTCAAGTACCTTTCGCTCTCTATGATACATATGTAAAGTATAGTTAGAGGAGTCCCATGTACCTTATAGTATCATATATGGACGCTATGACCAACCTTCATGTTGACAAATATGAGTTTCCTGTGTTCGTCTATTGGACTCACACCTTCACTATTAGATATCACACCCCGCCATTATTGCCCAATTAAAACCATTACCATCCAACCAAACCATTATTCCATTATTATTAACCAAAGCTATAAGTAGTGGTATTGTCATACCGACTATAGCTTGCGAGCAATGTCCTTAGCCAACCTTTTTATGCAAAGGAATTCCCATGTTCCCATAAATTATATTATTAAGTTAACTGGGGGGATTCCCATGTATCCTATAAGTGTTCCATTATAAAGTTTTCTTAAGGTAATCCCATGTACCCCACAAGTTGTTCATTATCGTGTATACTTGGGGAATTCCCGTGTACCCCACAAAGAAGTTTAATTAACCAAACCATGACCATCAAACCTTACCATTTAATCATTCCAAACAATTTAAAACTATTTATACTACTTAGGGTTCCATTACCAAACCATATCATGCAATAGTTCCATTAAAAGTCCAATCATATAGTAAAAGCATTTTCATAGGCATTTTATCAAACATGGTGGGGGCGTAGTGTTTCCAAAGCCAATTCCAATTACCAATTAACCATTCCCATATAACCAATTGTCCAAACTACCATTAAAGCATGTAAAAATATAATTAAAACATGGGAAAACCTTAACCAAGATTTTAATACCGAAAAAACCTAACATATATTTGAAAACCCCAAAACCATACAATAATCATGCCATGAAAAACATTGTATCAGACATGCCATTAGTTGGAACTAACAATAAGGGAGGATTACATGCCTTAGTTTATGAAGATGATTGAGAGAAATCACCCAAACAAGCCCCAAATTGCTCCTCTAGATAAAACCCTAGCCTTCCTTTACCTATGAGCCTTAGAAAGAGTTTCTAAGTGTTTAAGATTAGAATAATAAGGTAGATAATATCCCAATAGAGTTATAAGTTGTGAGGTCATGATAGGTTAAGGGGGAAAATGTCCAGATTACCCCTAACTTAATTGCATAAAATCCCCATAGGTGGGTATGACTCCACCATACCAGTCATACCCTCCAATATAAGTGGTACCCGCTACTCATACCTAGACATCCCTTAGACCCCCACACTGGTCAATATACGACCATGCAAGCCAAACCGTATCTAAGGATAGGACTTATACCCTTAAATCGTACCTATAATAGAACCAAAAGGAGTTGATACTTTCTAACACACGAGTGGGATAATACGACTCGTACCCTATCTCACGACCCATGGTGAGCCATTCATACTTAGGTCCAAGTTACTTAACTAACTCCTTGATTAAGTGTAGGAAAACCTAACCATACGACCCATCAACCACCATATAACTCGTACAAACCAGAGTCATACCCATTCCAGAATCCAATTCAACCCAGCAACCATCACTGGTTTGTGTACGACCAAACCTTACCAACCGTACCCCAACATATGACCTGTACCCCCTAGTCGTATTTTGTCGAGAAATTAGAAATCTAGGAAATCTTATAAGGTTTCGAAACCCAAGGTGTTTCAATATCAAATTCACTACCATGGTAAAGAACTTATCTTAACACATGTGACCTATGAGATTCGTATACCTTTACTATAGATTTTTTGGTAAAGATAGAATTGGCCATTATAACAAAGACCAATTTATCATCCGTTCATCCCTGAACGAGTACTAGGTGAAGAGAAGCACAAATAGTTATTTCCCTCATCGACCTAAAAATGAAGCCTTGATTATTTATGATGAGGAAACATATAAACTCAGAGAAAACTAAACAATTTCTACATTGATCTTATTATAGCAGCCCAATCTAGCTATAGCGACATGCACGTTGATATAGCGGCCTAGGCGATGCGAAAACTCCAAAAAAAAACTATCGGTTTTTCCTTTTTCACCACACAATACTTAGATTTTTGACATTTCAACTAACCCCTTTGCGTTAAACACTATATCCAAAGTTCTAATAACTCAAACTCTATTTTGAAAGGTCCTACGGGTTCCTTATCATCTTATCTAACAAAAAATTAAGCTAAATTTTATTATATCTTCCCAGTCCATTCCTGAATTTACCTAGACCATACCTTACTCAGATTTTGTCCAAGACTAGCCAATCCTAAAAATTCTAACTTCCAACCAGAGGAAAAATCTTAACCCGAGTAATTCCACCCCAAATAATGATATAATGAACATAATATCACCAAGTACTACACCGTGTTTTCCTATTGAGACATCTTCTTATGGACCTTTTTTACCCTTCCATTATCAATACATTAGAATAGATCATCTAGAGTACAACCACTAACTGACACACCACTATGGGTTTTATTAATATATAGAATCTCCACCACCATTTACATTAGTCTATTCAACTCTCAATAATCCATAATTTATAACCAACCATCTTTTTAGTTGTCACGTGAGAACAAGATATACTTATTTAGCCTCACAGCTAGCTTACAACCAGTCAATTTATCGACCTAACATACCCCGATCACTCAAAAAACAATAACAACCAAGAATCACGGTGATCAATAGGGGGCATGAATATTCAAGAACACATATAATAACTCCATTTCCTCATCCGACCCTACAATAATGGATCATTAATCATAATTAATGATTACTATTAATCAATAATTATTGTCATATAATAACAACTTGATCAATGTCAAACAATAAAGAGCTAATGAAAAGTCATTTTAGTAATCAATATATGGGTGACTATTTCTACCAATAGACGATCATAATTTCACAATTATTTGAGAATGTAGTTCCATCATAATCTCATGATTTCCTTAACAACTACACATTAACATCACAATGCAGGTAGTTAATCAATCAATAGTAAAAATCACCAAGTCAAATAAAGTCTAATTTTTAAATATATTCATTAGTTCAAATAAACAACATCACCTACATCAAACAGTTAACTTTATTGTCAGGGCTATCCTATCCACCCTTTTTTATCATCAATTAAACCTATCAGTTATCACCAAAAATTAAAAACCATAATATATTTTCCTTTAGTCACAATTATGAATTACCACAAAAATTTCCTATCAACAACTCCCGCTATTAAACAACAATAGTCCTTTTTTTATGGTACTTATTCACGTGCCCACAAGTTGAAATAAGATTTTTCACAATTTTATAATTTTTTCCTTACCATTTTGTCAATAAGATTTTTCATAATTTTATACTTTTTTCCTTACCATTTTGGCAAGTACAAGTTAAGAGACAATAATTCAAGTTAAACATGACCAAGTCGACATCCCCAACAAACCATGACTCTAACAACAAGAATCTCAAAATATATGACAAGTAATCAGACCACATAAGAATCCCAAATATATCAAGAAATAGCATAATTTACTTCACTGAAGGAACCCACTATAACAACCATAAAATAACTCATATACTTGATCCATTCAAGGAAACATCAAACACACTTGAACCTTGTACCTACACTCTAACGGTATTATAACCACCCTTTAGTCATGACCTGCTGGGGATGACCTCTATCCATAAACCAAAACCCAAACATCAAGTGTCTACCTACCTTATTCCACTAAATATCATCAAGATATCCAAATATCGATACATACCATAATAATAAATATAAATCCCATGAAGATATTCAAATATCGATACATCGTATAATAAGCAATAGATATCACAACAATCACAACCACGATGAGAATAAATAACAACACTTATTAACACCTAGGATATTATTGAACATGTATTATAAAAAGGAGACAAGCATCCCAAATACTTGGTCAAACTCAAGATAATTATTTTATGCAAAAAATAATTATCCTTTAACACATTAAATTGTAAGTATGCCCTAAAGCCAGTCAACAACTCATAATCCAGGCCTCATCAATTCATACTAACTAATTACAGCATGCCCAAAGACCAATCCATAACTTATTCAAGAAAGAATTATAAAGATATATTTATTAAATCCAAGTACTTATTTTAAGAGCTCATATGCAACCCCAAGGAGTCTGAACTCTAGTTCAACATTCATAAGTTCATTCTCTAATCCTACCCTCCATTATTTTGACCAAAATTAGATTCCACTAATATCCAGCAACCCCTACATTCAAGTCGTTACTAGGTTTGAGACCTACTCTATTAACCAAATATTCAACTTGCAATCTAGATTTAGTAATACATCTTTATACCTTTTATTTCCTAACCCTTAGCATAACTAGACCTCAAGCTTTTAAGTTAACTAACTACCTCCTTATACCATAATCAGTCCTCATCACTAACCTTAAGTAGGATTATCCCATATTCAAAACCACACATAATACTGAGTTCACCCTTTATGGTAATTGGGCTAAATAACTAGATTATGAGCTCGTACAATCTCATTGACATTTATATTTATATAATTCACATTACAATCCACCATAGAGTTATAAGAATATAAAACATCCATCAAGAATTCATACATTAATAATTTAACACACAATTAGGTCCTTATTACATTAAATTAATATTTTGTCCACTCAAACTCCATGCCCGCGGGCCTAAACATGATTTCTTCCATAAAATTTACACTATGTATACGATTACTAACAACAGTCTACTACTAATAAACCATAACCAATCTAGGTGCCAAGTTGCTACAATAAGTAAGCTATGTCATGGATAATCTTCCTTCTTCTTCATATTTTTAAAGGCTAATTATCTAACACGCAATATATATAAAAGAATTTAATAAACTACTCTTCAAACAAATACCTTGGGAGTTCAATTTCATTATTCAACCCTTATTTACAGTCTACTAAATTACCCAAAGGTCAATTAGTCACCAAAATAGTTCATTTAAGATCAACCCAACTCCATCAATGGATTTTTTAGGCTAACAGTTCCATTTTTATTGAATTCAAGGTCCCTAACTATCTATTTTTATGTTTTAGAGATACCAATTCATGCTAGGATTGTTAATTAACAATATAAAAGTGATTCTAGGTTATATTAATGTAATGTCCCTCTAAGTCATTTTTTATATTTCTACTTATTTTCACCATTAGAGATTTTCCATAGCTGCCCCAAGTTATTTATGACTTTTTAGGACTTACATTTTTATTGTCGGGTAGTTTGTTTGGTTTTTAGAGTTAATTCCTTATTTAAAAGTCTTCGCTAATTCCAAATAGTCATCGAGGAAAAACCTTAGTAAAATGATCTCTTATGCAAATTCCTAGTACACCAGCAGCTCCAGAATATTAATTTTAGGTATGGTATACCTTTGGTTTGGGTCCTGATACACCCGAGCTCATTTTAGCCTATTGGTCTAAAAGTTATAAACTTTGAAATATGGGTGTAGGACCCATATTTGGTCAAAAATACCTCAGATGGAAAATCTGACTATTCCATCATGTTTGGAATATTGATTTTAGTGTGTTTACATAGTTTATTTGCACATATTAGATTCTGAATGGATCTTAAGGCCTTGGCTAAAACTTGAAGAATTCCAAGTTTCAGCTGGTATCTGATAAGCCTGTGATTGCACCTTCTTGGATAGCGATCGCACCTCTGAGTTTAGAGAAAGTATTCCAATCATACTAAGTGTTGTGGTGATCGACACATCTTTTCCTGAGGTTAGATAGTGTAATATCATACCTAGGTGTGCGATTGCAATACCTAATTACCTGGAAGAGGTATAAATAGAGCCCTTAGGTCATGAATTAGCCTACTTCTCATCCATACCTTGAGAGAGAAAGCCCTAATAAGTGTGATAACTTAAAATTGAGTCTTTTGGGTGACTTGGGATCTTGTTTAACATCTATTTTCACAGTTATCTTCTGATTTGAGGTAAGAATTCATCTTCTTCTTAGTGAATTTTCTTAATTCTTGACCAAAATACCAAATAGCTTGAGGGTTTTATTTTAGCCCCAAATTAGCTTAGTTTTCACCCATTCTTAAGAGTTATGATTCCTTGATCATGTATGGACGTTGGGTTGGCTTCGGAAATATATTTTCCAAATATGGGACCCACATAGAGATTTGGATGTAATTTTTAGACCTAAAGCATAATGGTGCAATATGGCTATCATTATTCTAATATTGATGAATAGATTACAATTTTGATAGCATGACAACATTTTGGGTCCATGAAGTAAAGATAAACATTGGGTGATGATTCAAGGATTTGCAATAGGCTTTTATCTACTTTTCTTCATAAGATGATATGTGTTGTATATTCCATATGAATAAGAATGTTAATATTGATTATAGAAGGAATGACTTAGTCTTTTTTATTGAAGTTTGGGGGATTAGATGAGGGTTTTGACCAGTAAGGTAAAATGCTTATTACACTTTTAGAATCTTATTGCCTTCTCCTTAGATTGAACTAATTCATAGTATAGATATGATATAATGCTAGGTTTGGGATTTGGTTTAAGCATTGGAAGCATGGTTAGTATGACTAACCTTATTTAGACTATTTTAGTGATTTTGAAATCGTAATTTAGGTGGGGTTGACTTAAATGCTCAGGTTTCTAGGTAAAATTCCTATCTTAGGATTGATTATGGATTATGTACCATCAAGAGGTGCATTTAGATACCTTATCCTAGTCTGGGGTATAAATTTACTAAATATAGAATTCGAGAATTAAAAGTGGTTTCTTCCATCCCACCTTAGGTTAAGATGTGTTAGCCCATGTGGACTTAACTACGGATGTTAGGCATAGTTGAGACTAGTAAGCCTTTAGAGTAAGATTACTTTGTAACTTGGCAAATGATGATGGAATTTTTCCTAGATAATGATTAATGGATCTTGGGCATGATATAGTTATAGATGTGATATTTGTCCTATAGATATAATATTCCACATAGTCATGATATATGACCAATGGATATGAGATGCCTTATAGAGGTGATGAGCCTTATAGTTATGATTCATGGCCTAGTGATATATTATACCTCCTAGATGTGAGATGCTTGTTGATATTATGCCTCTTAGATATGAGATAACTTATAATAATGATTATCGATATGAGCTCCAGATATGTATAAGGGCCTAAGGCCGTGATTATGATGTTTTAATTATTCTGGACACGTTATTGGGCCAAAGGGCATGTTATGATATCATTTGGACCTCCGGAAAGTGTTTATCCTTTTAAGGGATACAGTTGTAGTTTATGAATATACATATATGTATAGATACTTAAGGTTCCATTATTTGAATACTACTAATGGCATGCATAGATTAGGTATATTTATGATCATTAAATTGGTAAACGATGTGATACTAGCTAAAATATAATCTTATTACTGGCTTTCCTAAATAAGGGTTAAATCCCACTTTTCACCTTAAAAATAGATTTCTTCCTAATAATAACTGCCTATCTTAAGGAATAACTTATATGTAAAAGAGGTTAATAATGATGTTTTAAAGATTTGATCGAGACAGATTCTGGTCTATGATTTGATACTGCTAATACTTCGGTCGTGAGAGATTCTAACCCCTTTCTTTACTTTTTTATAATAATTTAGTATTGAAATATACTCTAGGCAATGGATTTATGGATTTACCCTCTTTTTAGCCATGACTTGAGTCTGTGCACCAATATATCTATATATACATCTCTCTGGTATGGGACAAAGAAAGATATTGTATTAATGATATAAATTCTGGGTATACCCCAATGATAGATTTCAGTATTGATGCTATAAATATATGTGTGTGTTGATGATTATGATGATACAGATTATTGACAAGGCCGGAGGATGGCTATGGTAATACGCTTATTTACTTGGTAAGGCCGAAGGATATTGTGATGAAAAACTAATCTCATCAATCTGATTAAACAAATACTGAAAAGCTTGAATAATACAATTGAGATCTAAAACTAAATCTGGTAGTCCGACAAGCCTCTACTAGCTGAGTCTAGAGAGTCACTGGGACAGGCCCCAGCTGACTCAAACAGGCTGAAATAAATAAAGAAGCATCTACTAGTAAACTAAAACATGAATAGCTATGTCCTCGAACTATGAGGACTCCTCAACTGCAGGGATATAGATGAGATGCTCGAAAATCACTGTCACTGCTGAGACTGAGAACCTGAACCTACATTATGAGATAATGTAGCACATAGACATATATGTGGATCAGTACTTTGAGGATGTACTGAGTATATGGGGGTGTATGCAACAAGTAAACAATATCATCTAAGTTTATAAAACAATGCATGCTAATTGTAAATGACTCACATAGCCTTGAGATATCTGAAATCTGAAAGTATAAAGCATGAATAGCAAAACATGCAATCTAATTCTTATGAGTCATAACACTTAGTCTCTGAAAGGTTTTCTGTTCTAGAATCTGTAGTCTATAAGCTTTAAAACTTTAAGGAAAATACTTTATCTAAAAATTTATTCATTATGTTATACTAGCAGGGAGGTTCTCTTAACCGGCATAAACCATGCGAGCTACATGGAGTCCAACGTCTCTTCCTCCTAAGGAGGAATCCTCATGTTGGGGAGAGGTGTCATACTCTTTCCAGGGAGTATAACCTCAGCTTAAGTGATCACTATCTCTGCCTATATGGTCACTTTAATCTCAATCCTACGGTGGCACGTAGATCTGGGGTATGAAACCTTAGAACATACCCAAGTCGGTACTAAATACTACTCATTTTTTATTTACTACGCTCATCTTCTTGTAAGTCCACTTTAAAAATAATCTCATGGTTTATAATGTAAACCAACTATATATATATCTGTAATCTAAAATAAACTCTGAAAATTGGATTCCAAAACTCAACTGGGGATCCGAAGATAAAATACTTTTTATTCAACTCAAAATATACTAATCTCAGGGTGCTCAAAGCACAAGTTCTTCAAATACAAATTCTCAAATTAGGGTATAATAACCCATGTCTCAAACTCATGAAATTTCATAGTGAATGCTCATGCTCAATAGGCTTTCTTGAAAACACTGCAACTATATCAAAATACTAAAATCAAGAACCACAAATATATGCTTAAATTCAATCAAAAATCCAAAATCAATATCTCATAAAATACTCGTGGTATTCAAAATCATAAAGAGGAATTCTTTAAGTCAAAACAAACATGGAATTTCATAATTCAATAATATCATGCTCAAAATCATCAATAAGATACTTTTGGGTATAAACCTAATCTCAAAACATAAGAAATTCGCTTAAAAACTAATTTTGGGCACAAGGACGAAAGGATTGTCATTGTTGAAACCCCGCATACCTTAGATGACGAACTAAATGAATGAGCTTGTTTTTTGAGATGCTATTTGTGCTCTTGAATGAAGATTCTTGAAGCTCTTGGTCTAGGTATCTTAAATCTTGAAACAATTTGGAAAAAGGATTGTGGAAATCTTGAGTTTCTTAGAGATGAATGTTGAAGCCTAGGGTTTTGGATGAGAGTAATTTTAATGAAACTTAGCATATAATGCTTATAAAAGGCTTTAATCATGAGTTTAGACACATTGGGGGTTGGGGAAAAGTCCAAAATACCCCTCTTTAACTACTAAATGAAATTGGAAAAATAAACTGGGGTCCTAATTTTGGGCCTTGGCGCAACGCACCACTATCACGCCAAGCCATTGGAAAATTCCAACTGGGAAAATGCTTGGTGGTGCGACGAGGAGGTATCGCGTTGCTACCTTGGATGGGACCTGGAAACTCAGCGCGACGTGCCACTATCACGGACCTTTACTGGAATCGGACAATTGGGGATTTAGCCTTCTCCGTAATGAGCTACTATCATCGAGGGCCATTGGAAATTGACAAATGTGAATTTTCTCATCTCCACAATGCGCTAACGGTCCAGGTGACACACTGCCAACCTAAAAGTTCCATAACTCCTTTATCGAGTGTCAAAATTGGGTGAATTTGGTATCAATGGAAAACTTAATCAATTTCTCACACCATGAAAAGTCTAAATCTGGGAAATTTCACAAGAAATAATTATCATCCATTTTGGAAGCTATTCTTTAACATTCTTGGGATGGATTTTAGCTAGAAAAGGTATGGGGTATTACAATATCTCCCTCTTGGAAACATTCATTCTCGAATATTACTAGTTAAGCTAAAATTTCTAAGGAATCTGGGAATATAAGATAGCATGCACAACTAGAATGAACTGCATAACTAAATCTAAATTATTCTGAGCTTCTGAATATTTCTGTGAGTGCATGAACTTACATGAGGACAACTGTATAGCTGAATATTTGATTATAAAAGAACTAAATCTAGGAAGAGTATTACCTTCGGCTAAATCTGAGGTTGCGGAGAAGAGGTGACGGTACTTGGCTCGCATATCTGCTTCTGCTTCTCAAGTAGCGCCCTCAACCGACTGATTCCGCAAAAGAAATTTGACTAAGGGAACTTCTTTATTCCTCAATCTACCGATCTGACGATCTAAAATCTCAAGTGAAATCTCTTCGTAAGAAAGGTTGTTCTGAATATCTGAGCTTACTAACAGAACTACAACAATGGATTCACCGATGCACTTCTTAAGCATAGAGATGTGGAATATGGGATAGACTGTTGACAGGTCTATGGGCAACTCAAGCTCATAAGCTACTTTCCCAACATGACACAGAATTCTATAAGGGCCAACATACCGGGCACTAAATTTCCCCTTATTGCCAAATCTCTTTACCCCTTTTATGGGTGAAATCTTTAGATACACTAAATCACCAACCTCAAACTCGAGGTCCCTTCTTCTCACATCTGCATATGATTTTTGAAAACTCTGGGCTTTCTTCAACCTTTCTCTAATCATCTTGACTTTCTCCATAGCCTCAAATACTGCATTAGGCCCAAGCAAAGTGGCCTCCCCCACTTCAAACCAACCTATGGGTGATCTACATCTTCTCCTATACAAAGCCTCAAATGGGGCCATCTGAATGCTAGCATAATAACTGTTATTATAAGCAAACTCAATCAATGGAAAATGTCCATCCCAACTACCTTTGAAATCAAAAGCACATACCCTCAACATATCTTCAAATATTTGGATGGTCCTCTCTGCTTGACCATCTGTCTGAGGATAAAAGGCAAAACTGAGATGAACCTGGGTACCAAGACCCTTCTAAAAAGCTTTCCTGATCTGGGAAGTGAACTAAGTACCCCTATCCGAAATAATAGACAAGGGAACTCCATCCAATCTGACTGACTCTCAAATATACAACTTAGCATAATCTTCAGTTGTATAGGACGTATGAACTGGCAAGAAATGCGCTAACTTAGTCAATTTGTCTACAATAACCCATATCGAATCAAGATGATGACGCGATTGGCGTAAACTAGTCACAAAATCCATATTCACCTCTTCCCACTTCCAAGTGAGGATACCAAACTCTTGCAACGTACCACCAAGTCTTTGATGCTCTACCTTAACCTGTTGACAAGTTGCACACTTAGCTACAAACTCTGCTATATCTTTCTTCATTCTATTCCACCAATAGATTTTCTGGAAATCACAGTATATCTTGGTAGCCCCGGGATGAATTGAATATCATGCACCATGCGCCTCAGCCATAATTCTCTGTCTCAATTCATAAACAAAAGGAACACACAGCCTACTCTGGCATCTCAACACACCATCTTCCCCTTAGGAGAAAACCTTTATCTTTTGGTCTTTAACTGACTCCTTCAGTTTGACCAAACTAGGGTTCATATCTTTCTTCTCCTTTACTTCTAAAACTAAAGAGGATTCGGAACTACTCTGAATCCAAACATTTCCTTCAGCTGAATCATGCAACCTAACACCCAATCTATCCAAACGATGCACTTCTCATGCCAAATCTTTCTTATTTTTCTCCACATAGCAATACTACTCATAGACAACCTACTAAGGGCATCTGGCACTATATTGCCCTTGCCCGGATGATACAACACACTCATATTATAATCTTTTAGAAACTCTAACCACCTTCTTTGACGAAGGTTCAACTCCCTCTAGGTGAACACATACTGCAAAATTTTGAGTTCTATGAATACATCAACATGAACACCATATAGATATTGTCTCCAGATTCTCAAAACAAACATAACAGCAGCTAATTCTAGATCATGGGTTAGGTAATTCTTTTCATGAGGCTTCAACTTTCTAGAGGCATAGGCTATGACCTTACCTCTCTGCATCAACACACAACCCAAACCAACTCTAAAGGTATCACAATAAACAACAAAACCATTAGTACCATCAGGTAATACTAGAACTGGGGCTGAAGTGAGTCAAGTCTTCAACTCCTGAAAACTCTTCTCACAGGAATTTGACCATTGGAACTTAATATTCCTTTGGTCCAGTCTAGACATAGGAGATGCAATAGATGAGAAGCCTTTAACAAAATAGCGGTAACATCTATCTAGACCCAAGAAACTTCTAATATCTGACGGAGAGATAGGTGTAGGCCAATTTCTTATGGCTTCTATCTTTTGTGGATCGACTCTAATGTTATCGGCAGAAATAATATAACCAAGAAAGGCTACTGATCTTAGCCAAAACTAACACTTGCTGAATTTAGTGAACAATTTATGATCTCTAAGAGTTTGCAGGACAATTCTAAGATTATCTGCATGGTCATCCTCACTACGGGAGTATACAAGGATATCATCTATGAACACTATGAAAAACATATCAAGATACTCTTTGAACACTCGATTCATGAGGTCCTTGAAGACTTTTGGAGCATTGGTTAGCCTGAAAGATATGACTAGAAACTCAAAATGACCATAACAGGTTCTAAAGGATGTCTTTGGAATATCACACTCCCTTACCTTAAGCTGATAATAGCCGGATCTAAGGTCTATCTTTGAGAAATAACTTGCACCTTGCAATTGATTAAATAAGTCATCAATTCTAGGAAGTGGGTATTTATTCTTGATTGTGGCCTTATTTAGCTGACGATAGTTAATGCATATTCGTAATGAACCATCTTTTTTTCACACGAACAGGACGGGAGTGCCCCATGGAGAAATACTAGGCATTATGAAACCTTTTTTCTAAAAGATCTTTGAGTTGCTCCTTCAACTCCTCAAGCTCCGTGGGAGCCATATAATAAGAAGAGATAGAAATAGGTTGAGTATCGGGAAGAAGGTCAATCCCAAATTCTATCTCTCTAGCGGGAGGTACCCCTGGGAGATCTTCTGGAAAAACATCAGGAAACTTATTTACTACATTTACTGATTGAACTATTGGATTCTCAGAATTAGTATCTTTAACTCAAACTAGATGGTAAATGCAACCTTTGGAAATCAACTTTCTGGCCCTAAGATTGAAAGTACTCTTACTGAATTACCTAACCACTCAAAGACTGACTCATCTAGAAACTAAAACTTCACCACTCGGGTGTGATAATCTATAGAAGCATAACAAGAATGGATCCAATCCATACCAAGAATAAGATCAAAATCAACCATATCTAATTCTATTAAGTTTGCAAATATGACCTTATGAAGGACAGTGATAGGACACTTTTTGTAATTCTACTTAGAAATGATTGAATCACTGACAGGAGTGGAAACAAAGAAAGGCTCAGAAATTTTTTTAGAACTTATCTCAAAATTCATAGCAACTAATGGGGTCACATAAGAGAAACTTAACCCAGGGTATAACAATACATAAACATCAAGATGAAAGACACGAAGCATACTAGTAACAACATCTAGGGAATTTTCCTGCTCCTATGGGATGGTAAAGTATAAAACCTATTTGGCGATGACCACCACCAGTACAGGATGATGCACCCTGAGAAGGGACTGGGCGCCTAAAGGAGCTGGTGCACTGTTAGCCTAAGCCTGGGGATGAACATCTCTATTTCCCTGTCTAGCATGAGGGCAATCTCAACAAAATGACCCAACTGACCATAACCAAAACAACCCGTCTTCCTAGACAAGCACTCACTGGGACGATCCCTACCACACTTAGCACATGGAGAATAATGAGGTTTTTTTCTTACACTGTTCTGAGATTTGGACATAGAATACTTACCCCACTGGTCCTGTCTATTCTTGGGTGCAGGAGCACTGGATGAAGATGGTGCTAGCATAGATGAACGATTTTGAAACTATAAATAATTTCCTTCTTCGAACCTATTCTGACTAAAGTCAAACTGCCCTATTCTAGCCCTTTTATTAACTCTCTCCCTTTTCTTTATTTTCTCTACCTCAATCTACTGAGCGTGCATCATCAATCTAGAAAGGTCCATATTAATATTGAGCATAGTAGTCCTACACTCCTTAACTATGAACCCAGACATACCAGTCACAAACTTACTCATGCTTGACCTAGGGCCAGCTATCTAATCAGGGGCATACTTAGACAACTGGTTGAACTTGAAGCAATATTCCTTAATTGTTATGGAGCGCTACCTCAGGTTCACGAACTCTTCTATCTTAGCTTCCCTCATCTCAAGTGGGAAGAACTTATCTAGAAATACATCCTGAAATACCTGCCAAGTCATGAGAGCTGCATCCTCCCCGTACTCTTCTTCCACATCACCATCTAATCATAAGCAATATCTTTCAGCCTATAGGATACCAATTCCACACTCTCCACTTCATAAACATGCATAATTTTGGTGATTTTCCTCGCCTCATCAAGATAAAGCTATAGGTCCTCACCTTTCTTCGACCCAAAGAATTCTGACAGATTCAACCTCATGAAATCTCAGATTTTGGCTGCAGCTAAATCCCCATCCTACTGAGGTGGGGTTGTAGCCTGATGGTTACCCTGAACATTAGATGTCATAGCTTGGGCTAGTGCCTGAAAAGCTGTCCGAAAGTCTGCATATGACACATTCTCATTTAAAGAATCTACGGGCTGAGGTGGCTAGTTATCATTTCTACAGGCATTAGTTCTACAATGAGGCATATTCTATCATAAAAGAGCACAAGTTAATAGCAGATAAAGATAGCTATAAGCACGATGGATTTTGAAAGAAAAGAGAGGATTTTCCTAAAATGCTCCATATCCTCTAGCTCATAGATGTGGCACTCTTTACATCGATGATCAAGATTCTACGTAATATGACTTGTCTGACTCCCTAGGACTCTCTAAACGTTTGGCTCTAATACTAACTTTGAAATACCTCAAAATATAGTTCCTGTGACTCCACACGATGCTTCGTACTACAAGTATTCCTGACCTAATATAACACCCCAGATGTTAAACCCTGATGCTATACGATGCTTATAACCCCAAAGGACTAGAAGCTAACCCATGACTGATATCTGTAACTGAGCACTAAATAATATACTATAAAATTGTAGAAAAATAGGCAAAAACTTTTCATAAGGTTCAATACTGAAATCAAACTGAATAAAGTATAGAAATACCAAAACTAAAACAACTGTCTAAAAATACTCTAGTCTAAAAAAGACTCTAAACTGTCTGAATGGAGAGTTTATGGGACAGTCCCCCAACTAACTCCATCTACTAAAATGCTAAATCTAATGCAATAATAAAATAAGGATCATCCTCGCATGATGAGAACTCACTACCAAGTCTACTATTTTTAGCTGAATCTAAACTGCTAAGGGTGCTCTGGATCTCGTGCTTCTAAACCTATCGTATAAAACACCATAGTACAAGAGAAAAGTATGTATCAGTATGTGAGAATGTACTGGTATGCTAGATGAGGTAAGGTTAAATGCAAAGGCTCATATGCATGAACTATAGCTGACTGGATAACATGAGACTACTGAATGGGGAGATATACATGAATGCACAAACTATAACTGAAATCGTAATAACACTGAATATTGAATTCTAATAACTGGATTACTGATAATTGGGTTTACTGATAACTAGTATCTAAGTTTAATGATACTGAATTCTGATGACTAAGTCTATAAATACTAAAATCTAAGATCAATCCTATCTAACGGTTAATCCTTGATTCTTCTAATACTGATACTTATTGACTGAATTTGAGATCAAGCCTATAAAGCGGGTGATCTCTGAATCTACTGATAATGAATATGATTTACTAAAAATGAGATCAAGCCTATCTAACAGGTGATCTCTGAAACTCTAGAACTATATAAGTTCTTTACTAAGTTGATTGATTGTATCTGACAGTCCTGATTTTTGTATAGCTGAACTGAGTTTTATTACTGAGACTAAATCTGAATCTGAGATGGTGCAAAGTATTCATCTAACCGACATGCCTCTTAATTTGAACTAGTGAGGTCTAACCTGTAACTTCAGTTGGAAGGGTGTCAGTACCGTGCCACGAGTAAAGACACTTTTGTGGTCAAGCCTGTCTAACGGGTGACCCTAAGTAGAAAGTCAAGTCTAATCTAATGGGTGACTCCTGAGAGGTAGCCAAGCCTTAATCTAATGGGTAACTCCTCATCCTGTGCTCGCTACACAGTTCTAGAGTACAGGGACTGCTACTAACGACTCTTCCAATCTAACGGGGAAGCCGTCATCCCTGCCCTCGCTCGATGCTAAATCCTACTCCCAACTAAATAGATGCTGAACTGATTCTTAGACTATACTAGACTGAGCTAAATCTGTTACTGATCATACTGATTAACTGAACTAGACTGAGTTTACTGGGTTTCGTTGACTGATGAAATACTGTTAATTCTACTAACTGACTGAATTCTATTGCATTCTAAACTAAATACTTGAACATTACTGAGGTCTTAATTGAGTACTGGACTGTACTTGGAATGATACTAAGCTTACTAAATTTTCCTAAGTCATGTAACTGACTGAGTTCTACTAAATTTTGTAACTAGCTGAGAATACTTCTGATCTTGACATGACTAAGGGTACTATAACTGACACTGGCTCTAGGCACACAGCTAAATTGTCGGGTATTAAATACCCCCAGGAATCGATAACATAAATAATACAAGACATGACAACTCTTGAATATCATGACATGGACTATCATTCTCATTACAATCAACAAAGCATCTCTTCAAATACTTGGAAGTCTTGTCTTGCACATGTATAAGGATGCATGCAACATATTATAATTCATTCACTAAAGTCTTTCAACAAACACTTGGCATGCATTGACTTATACATAATTGGGGATTTCATGCTAACATGCTAAAATGGCACTATCTCATTCAAATAAATATTTCCTCGAACATATGAGGATCATACTTTGGGTTATACAATGATTACAACATCTACATCATCATGGCTATATCAATAAACTTGCAACTTGAAGGGGTTTATAATGAATATCATAAAATTCATCTCATACTAGAATCAAAACTTAGAACTTGTAATCTAGAACATGAATCACAACTCAACAATCACATAAACATGAACTTTAACTCACATAAATCATGAAAATCATAAGTATTCAATCTTTATAATTTGAAAAGGGGTTCTTAAACTTCTTGGGTGGAAAAAACCCAAGAATCAACATCCAACATACCTCAAAAGATTGGATCTTGAAGGAGATTAACTTTTCTTGAAGTTACTTTAATGGTGACGTTTGATTCTTGAGTTTTCTTGGAGAGGGTTTGTATCTAGTTCTTGGGTTTTTGATCTTGAAAGAAACCCTAGCTTTTGATATTGTAGATAAATAAGGAGTTATGAGCCTTAATCTGATATAAATAGGTGTTAAAAAGGGTGGAAAAAAACCTAAATATCCTTCTAAAAATAACTTTAATTCGCTGAACAGAAGTGTGCGATGGCTTGAGCGACAGTCTATCGCAGGATCGATGGTCCGTCGGCCTGCCCGTTGCACGTTGCCCAAAAATTAGGGTTACTGCCTCAGCTGCGATGGCTTAGGAAACGGTCCATCACTAGCTCGACAGTCCATCGGCCTGACTATTGCACTTGGCCAGTGAATGGTTTTTCTTCCTCAGTTTCAACGGTCGGAGCGACGGTCCGTCGTCCCGCTCGTCTCTCTTGGGCAGTTTGGATAGTTCTTTGTAAAACGCCCATAACTTCTTACCCCCGATACTCGATTTTGGCAAAATTGGTAACATTAGAAAGATAATTCGATTTCCCACATGATAAAAAGTCAAAATTAGGGAAATTCTATCTGATTTAAACACTATTACTTAGGAATTCATCCTTAAATCTTCTAGAGACTAAATTAGACTTAAAGAAAGTTCAGGGTATGACAGCTAACCCTGGCTGCATTCAAACACATCTAAATCTCATCATAGGTAAATATAAGTATAAAATCATGATAAAATAAAGAAAGCTATCTGAATATATCTGAAAGTACTAATCTCATCAATCTAGTTAAACAAATACTAAAAAGTCTGAATAATACAACTGAGATCTAAGACTGAATCTGGTAGTCGGAAAAGCCTCTACTAGCTGAGTCTAGAGTCACTGGGACAGGCCCTAGCTCACTTGAACTAGCTAAAATAAATGAAGGAATATCTACTAATAAATTAAAACATGAATAGCTAAGTCCTCGAACTATGAGGACTCACCAACTGCAGGGATGTAGATGAGATGCTTAAAAATCATTGTCGATGCTGAGACTGAGCACCTGAACCTACATTATGAGACAATGTAGCACATAAACATATATGTAGATCAGAACTTTGAGGATTCACTAAGTATATGGGGGTGTATGAAATAAGTAAACAATATCATCTAAGCTTATAAAACAATGCATGCTAAATGTAAATGACTCACATAGGCTTGAGATATCTAAAATCTGAAAGTATAAAGCATGAATAGAAAAACATGCAATCTAATTCTTGTAAGTCATAACACTTAGTCTCTGAAAGATTTTTTGTTCTAGAATTTGTAGTGTATAAGCTTTAAAACTTTAAGGAAAATACTTTTTCTGAAAAGTTATTCATTATGTTATATTTTCAGGGAGGTTCTCTTAACTGACATAAACTATGTGAGCTACATGGAGACCAATGTCTCGTCCACCTAAGGAGGAGACTTCACATTTGGAAGAGGTGCCATACTCTTGCCAGAAAGTATAACCTTAGCTTAAGTGAGCACTATCTCTGTCTTTGTGGGAACTTTAATCTCAATTCTATGGTGGCACATAGTTCTAGGGTATGAAACCTTGGAAACATACTCAACTCGATGCTAAATACTACTTCCTTTTTATTTGCTACGCTCATCTTGTTGGAAATCCACTTTAAAATAATCTCATGGTTTATAATGTAAACCAACTATATATATATATATCTATAATCTGAAATAAACTCTGAAAAGTGGATTCCAAAACTCAACTACGAATCCAAAGATCAAATACTTTTTATTCAACTCAAAATATACTAATCTTAGGGTGATCAAAGCACAAGTTCTTGAAATATAAATACCCAAATTAGGGTCTAATAACCCATGTCTCAAACTCATGAAATTTCATAGTAAATCATCATGCTTAGCAGGTTTTCTTGAAAACACTTCAACCATATCAAAATACTAAAATCAAGAACCAAAAATATATGTTTAAACTCAATCAAAAATCCAAAATTAATATCTCATAACATACTCGTGGTATTTAAAATCATAAAGAAGTATTCTTTAAGTCAAAACAAACGTGGAATTTTGTAATTCAATAATATTATGCTCAAAATCATCAATAAGATACTTTTGGGTATAAACCCAATCTCAAAACATAAGAAATCTTCTTAAAAACATAGTTTTGGGCAGAAGGACGAAAGGATTGTCCTTGTTGAAACCCACATACCTTAGATGACGAACTAGATGAATGAGCTTGCTTTTTGAGATGCTGTTTGTGCTCTTGAATGAAAATTCTTGAAGCTCTTGGTCTAGGGATCTTAAATCTTGAATTAATTTGAAAAAAGGATGGTGGAAATCTTGAGTTTCTTGGAGATGAATGTTGAAGCCTAGGGTTTTGGATGAGAGTAATTTTGATGAAACTTAGCATATAATGCTTCTAAAAGGCTTTAATCATGAGTTTGGATGGATTGAGTGTTGGGGAAAAGTTCAAAATACCCCACTTTAACTCCTAAATGAAA
Organism: Capsicum annuum; assembly: GCF_002878395.1. Taxonomy (NCBI): domain Eukaryota; kingdom Viridiplantae; phylum Streptophyta; class Magnoliopsida; order Solanales; family Solanaceae; genus Capsicum; species Capsicum annuum. The sequence goes on along the minus strand of NC_061117.1, from coordinate 79,450,502 downwards.
CTGAAAAATTAAACTAAGGTCTCAATTTTTGGACTTGGCGCGATGCACCACTATCGCGCCAAGCCACTGGGAAAATGCTTGGTGGCGCGATGCAGAGTTATCACGTTGCTACCTTGGATGGGACCTGGAAACTCAGTGCGTTCCACCACTATCGCGGACCTTTATTGGAATTGGACAATTGGATATTTGGACCTCTCTGCGATGTGCCACTAACATGGAGGACCACTAAAAATTGACAAATGTGAATTTTCTTATCTCCACGATGTGCTAACGGTCCAGGTGACACACTTCCAACCTAAAAGTACCATAATTCCTTCACAGTGTGTCAGAATTGGGTGAATTTGGTATCGATGGAAAACTTAATCAATTTCTCACACCCTGAAAATTCCAAATCTGGGAAATTTCACATGAAATAATTAGCATTTATTTTTGAAGCTATTCTTTAAAATTCTTGGGATGGATTTTATCTAAGAAAGGTATGGGGTATTACATAATGATGGTTATGATGATGATGGTTATGATAGATATGGTTATGATGATACATTGTGATATTTCTTATATACTTTGCATTCATTCTTGCATGTGTATTACCTATCACCGATATGTGCCTATATCTATTAGCCGATATAGGGGGTTGCATAGGTATGGGTAATGACTATATCATATGGTGTATTATATGTTGATTGAACCTTCTGAGCCTGGGATGGTGGGGGTACATGATAGGCTCGTCTAGGTATTTAGTTATTCGGACTATCCGGTTACTTACATTGTTATTGATATTTTTATTATCATTGTTATGCTCATTGTTAAGGCTAGTTTATGACAAAATGGTTATTGATTCGTTATCAAGATTTGAGCGATGATGTTGATCTTTTCTATCTTACAATTTCATTATTATGCATAATTAACTCATGATTAGACGTATAGCTTAGAAATTATGAGTATGTTAGTATTAAATCTAGCTAGGATTATGAGATCTTAAAATTAAGATATGATGATTTAAGTTGTGCTTCAAGTTGACCTTGTATATATGTATATATATATATACATATAAATATATATATATATATCTTGCTATACATAGCTATGGTATTGTCATATATCTCTTATTTCCTTCATTTATTCATATTATATATTCACTCTTTGGCTTTGTATACTATTATATATCCCTTTTTCCCTTTATTAGTATATAGGCCAGGGATATATGGTTTAGCATTGAGATTCCTGAGTATGGCTGAAGTATGATAGTTCGTCCTTGATATTCCCTTAGCCTTGTCATGTTAGTTTCTTATCTATGAGTAAAATAGTTTCCCTATCTATCTCACTAGCTCTATTATGTGATTACTAGGCATTTGGGTGTAGTTTTCATTCCATTTATATGTTATATATATTTGCATTATCTTTGGTGCTTTGTCAACAGTTGCCTACTAAGTACCACGTGTTTGTTACTCGTACTATACTTCGGCAGCTTGTAGATCATAGTATAGGTTATCGCCATTGATATATAGGTCGTGCAGAGTAGCCATGGTTTGGACACTTGGAGTGAGCTCCTTACATTCGAAGTATTACTTACCTCCCTCTTATGTACTAGACTAGTCTACATGTTGTATCCAGAGATAAGTTATAACAGTGTAATTCCCTGGGTATTTCATTTGTGTAATCTTATTTAATTAGAATCACTTGTACTGATACTACCAGATTTTGGGACTGTATTATTTATTTGATTTTTTATTACATCTATTTTAGATTCTTTCTCTTATCTCTTTGGATAGTTTGTTACTAGATGTTCTGGACTATGGGTTTGGTTTTCATATTGATGGGTTATAGTTGGTACCATCATGACCTAAGAAATTGGGGCGTGACAAATTGGTATCAGAGCGTAGGTTCACCAGTGTATTAGAACAAGAGCACAGTTCTTAGTAGATTCCTGCGGATGGGTGCGGAGACATCCATAACCTATCTTTGGGAGGCTACAGGGACATTCTTAAGAAACTCATTTCTTGACCCTTTGTCGTGTGTCAGCATTTCTATGATCCTCAAGCATATTCTTTGACTCTATACTATCCCAAATAAATGATGCAAGATGGTTGATAGATGCAGATGAGACTTTGACATGTGTTTTAAGAGCTTCAGTAAAGAGTCAGACTAGGGAGTTGGAGATGGATATAGAAGATCTTCAGCATCAACCAAAGGATTTGGGGCCATCTCAGGCTCCAATTAAGCTCATAACTACTTCTACCTTTTGAGTTTCAACATTGGGGATCCTGAGTTATGCTATATATACCTCACAACCATGGGTGACATTAGAATGTAACGCCCTGAGGTTGTACCCCAAACGCTAAACAGTGCTTACGAACTCGGAGGACCACAAGCTAACCCATGATTGATTCTACTATGAGCACTAAATCATATACTGTAATAAATGTGGAAAATAGGTTGAACTACCATAAAGTTCACATATCTTAAATACTAATAAAGAATATCAAACTATAATAGTAATCTTTAAAATTGAATATTGTTTGAAAACTCGCCTTAAAAGCCTCTAACTGAAGTGTCTGAAAATAGAGTTGATGGGACAATCCCCCAACTAACTCCATCTATTAAAATAAAAGCATATCCTCGATAGATGATGACTCACCACTAAGTCTAACACTACTACCAGAATCTGAATCTGTCTATGTACGGTTGGGAACCTGAGCATCGGAACCTATGATATTAGACATCATAGCTTAAAGAAAGAGTATGCATCAGTATGAATCACTGGACTACCCATGATGGTCCAGGCAATGGACCGTCGACCCTGCAATGAACCGTCGACCTAAACCATCATCATGAAATAGAATATAGAATCATTGGAAGTCCCGTGATGGTCCAGGCGATGGACCATCAACCTTGTAATAAACTGTCACCTAACCCATCTCCAAGAAATAGAAGGTGGTATCACTGGTGCTCCAGTGATGATCCAGGCGATGGATCATCGCCTCAGTGATGAATTGTCACCCGACACGTCGAGCATGATGTGGCAAATCCAAGTTTAAATTTTAAAACACCAATCCTGGAATCATATAAATACTAAGTATTAGGTTTTGTTTTGGGAGTTTGGACAGCAATATCATACTTTCGACTAAAGGCATTGAGGTAGATAAGGCAAAGATTGAAGTGATTGAGAAATTACCTCCCCTATCTTAGTTAAAGGGGTACGTAGCTTTCTCGGTCATGTGTGGTTCTACCATAGATTCATAAAGGACTTCTCAAAGATTAGAAACCCGCTTTACAAACTTCTGGAGAAGGAGGCTAAGTTCTCTTTTGATTGGATGAAGCTATTCGAGATTATGTGTGATGACAGTGGAGTGGAACTTAGAGCTATTCTTGGCCCAAAGAAAGAGAAGTTGTTCCATCCAAATTATTATGCAAACAAGGCCCTAAATGGGGCTCAAAAGAATTATTCTATGACTGAACAGGAACTTCTAGAAGTGGTGTAAACTTTTGAGAATTTCAAGGCATATTTGTTAGGTACCAAGGTAGTGGTGCACACTAACCACTCTGCCTTGAGGTACTTAATGGTGAAGAAGGGTGTTAAACCAAGGCTGATACGGTGGGTATTGCTGCTTCAGTAATTTGACCTTGAAGTCAAGGATCGATAGGGATGTGAGAACTAGGTAGTAGATCACTTATCCATACTCGAAGGCGAGCATGCAATCAAAGACAAGCTAGAGATGATGATTTCTTTCTAGATAAGAAAATATTGGCTGCAGTGCTCAAAAAAGAACCTTGGTATGCTGACTTCGCAAACTATGTGGTAAGTAAAGTAATGCCGGAGAATCTTTCCTTTCATCAAAGGAAAAAGTTTCTCCATAATATGACACATTATTTTTGGGATGAGCCATATCTATTTCGGCAGTGTATGGATGGCATTATTAGGCGACGCATCCTAAAAGTAGATATGATGAGTATAATGGAAGTGAGCCATGCTTCCCCAGTTAGAGGTCACCATGCAGGTGATCGGACTGCAAGAAAAGTGATTCAAAGCGACTACTATTGGCCCTCCTTGTTCAAAGATGCCTACGAGTTCATGAAAATATATGACCAACGCCAAAGGCAAGGGTCTATTTCAAAGTACCATGAGATGCCAATGTCTAAAATACTGGAGGTAGAATTATTTGATGTATGGGACATTAACTTTATGGGGGGCCCTTTATGAGCTTATTTAGGATGAATTGTATATTAGTTGTTGTTGTCTACGTGTCAAAATAGGTCGTGGCAGTGGTGATGGTAGATAATGAAGGAAAGAGGGTTATTGAATTCTTAAAAAGAAATATCTTCTCTTGCTTTGGGGAACCACGTACCATCATAAGCGATGGAGGATCACACTTTTGCAACAAGATTTTTAGAGCCGCCTTGGCAAAATATGAAGTAAAGTAGCACAAGGTGGCTACCCCATACCACCCACAAACCAATGGGCAAGTGGAAATCTCTAATTGGGAAATCAAAGCTAGCCTTGCCAAGACTGTAAATACTAGTAGGAAAGATTGGTCTAGGAAGCTGGACAATGCCTTATGGATATATCGAACAGCTTTTAAGACACCTATTGAAATGTCGCCATACCACTTGGTTTACGAAAAGGCATATTATTTGTTGATTGAATTGGGTAATAAAGCATTGTAGGCACTGAAGTAGATTAATCTAAACTGGAATAAGGTAGTGGATATAAGACTAGAGTAGCTAACTGAGATGGATGAGCTCCATCTCGGAACTTATGAAAGAGTTGATCAATACAAAGAAAGAATGAAGAAGCACCTCGACCGTAGAATTGAAAAGCGGGAATTTCAAAAAGTTGACTTGGTGCTCCTCTTCAACTCAAGACTCAAGGTTTTTCCAGGTAAGCTCAAATCCTAATGGTCTAGCCCATTTAAAGTAAGCCAAGTCTACTCATATGGAGTAGTGAAACTTGAAAATGAAGATGGAAGTGTCTTCAAGGTTAATGGGCAGTGTGTGAAACTGTATATCGTTCTAATAGACTCGATAAAAATTATTGCTACCATCTATCTCAATTAAATTTGAGTAATCGAGATAAATGAGTCGTGCCGCAATGATAAATTAGGCACTAGTGGGAAGCAACCCACATAGTGTTGTTGTAAAGCATTAGTTTAGCTTATTTGGTTATTTTGTGCAAGCTGAAGGGTTTGTGTAAGTGTGTACGTATGACAGTGCAGGAAACCAGAAGCTGAAAGAGTTGGAGGTGACCTACGAATTAACCAACAGATCATCACTGCCTTGACGGATAATCATAGGGAACCATTGCAGCAAATACCAGAAACAAGGTTACTGGAAATTCACGACGGGTTGACCGATGGATCGTCACAAGCACGATGGATTGTTGGTCCAATCGTCACACATGAGCCATAAAATAAGTTCACTGGAAAGGGAGATGGGTCACCCAACGCAGCGTCATATCTGCGATGGTCCGTCGAATGAACCGTTGCACTTAACCCTAGTTGAGTGGGTCAGATCGGATCGTTTTAAATTACTGACCATTTTATTCTTATCCGACCCAAATGGTTTTAAATAGATAATTTAAAGTGGTTAAGTAATGTTCCAGCTGTTCAAATGCCTGAGACTACTTAGTTTCTATGCATTCAACATATCTGAGTCTTTTCATTCTCTTCTAAAATTTCTCCTCTTCCCTTTCCCATCTACTTAAACTCCATTCTCTTCTTCTTATTTTTCATCACAAGCTAAACAAATCTCTCACAAAAACAAAGGTATATTTGTTGTTCTGTGCTTAGTGTGAGAGTCAGAGTAGTGACCACGTACTGCACTCCCAAGGTATGATCTCTCCATCACACTCTATTTTATTCAACATTAAGAACAAAGAAAGTATGTGAAGGCTTTAGTGTTGAAATAATTCTTTTTTCTCTTGATTAATTCTGTGTGGGTTGAACTAAGTTGAAACTTGACAAACACTGTCCTGGGTAAAGTCTGAGTAGCCCATGGACCAAAAATGGCAAAGGAAGTGATGTATTATTGATGAAAATGCCATGAAAATTATGTTTAAATGAAGTGTACGCAAGGTGTTCGACAAAATGCAAAAATGAGGACTGAATTTAAAAATTACAGGCAAAGGCTTGTGCGACGGACCATCGAACACCCGATGACCAATCGCCTAAAGCCATCAGAGATTTCCTATACTTAAAGTTATTGGAATTGACCCAATGGTTGGGGTCGACGAACCATCGCAGACCCGATGAACCGTCACCTTACTCGTTGCTGGTCAAAAATTTCCTATTTTTTGGTTTGAGTTAGTAAGCTAATAAATGTTTTCTTTATAGTTAATATGGAAAACAAACTACCACTAAATAGAGGCAGGGTTAGGGACCAGAGCCATCACTGGGTTCGAACGCACCAGCACACAACACCTGGCAAAGATATCAGGTTATTTCTTTATCCTCCCAGTCTGAAGAGGAGGGTGAAAGTAGTAGCAGCAGTAGATCTAGCTCGAGGTTAGTGAAGAAAGGGTTTGAAATATCTAAAACCATCTAAGAGGAAGTTCTAGAATAGGAGGATCCAAACATAGTTTAGTGCAAGGACCTGCAACTGCGGAAGGCTATCAGGTGGAAGGTTAAAAGCGCTCAAAAGCATTTCTATAGAGGGCTCAAGAAAATGGGTTGGTTAGAAGTCAAGAGACCTATTTTCGAGGAATATCAGATTGTGACTACAACTATGCACGAGTATCCAGAACTTTAGCTCTGATTCAATGACTATGAGTTGGCATGGATGAGTCAACCATTCGGAACCTATCAACCGAATTTTCTTCGTGAGTTTTTGCCAATTACTTGGCTTTACTGGTGAAGGACTGTCCACCAGTTGCATCAGTCGGCAACATGAACAATCTAGCCACAGTTCCTGTGCGAGGGGTCAACATAGATATCTCAGAGTGTACATTGAATAGATTTCTATTCGGGCCTGAACATTAGATACCAGGTGCATACCAGATTTGGAGCATTGATTCTTCACGGCGAGCAACCAAAGTTTCCTATTACCTAAAGTTTCCCATTACCTCTTGTTATGTATTTTCCTTCTACCATGAACAATCTAGCCACAATTCCCTCAAGTTTCCCATTACCTCTTGTTATGTATTTGCCTCCTACCACATCTGCAGGTTTATCTTCGATTCCAATGGGTGGGACTGTAGATTTGGCGTCATTCCCACCCCAATATTTTTAATACAGGCTGAACCATGAGAACTTTGTGAAAGTGGTCCGATCCCAAAAAAGGTTTGAAAAATAGTTAGCCATATGGGGGAAGATTTCAAACCCTTTGTTGAAAGAATTGTAGAAGTAGTGGTATGTCTTTATAGGAACATTCAGCTAAGGATGGATGATATGGACGAGTGAATCAATAAGAAGTTGGATGCCATGTACATTAAAAATTTTGCCAAATTTATGGTGGAGTTTAGATAGGCTAAGGTAGATATAGTAGAACTAAAATGGCATCCACAGCACTCCATATTTGATCCAGTCAGGTGATCAAGATGAAGGTCTTGTTGACTTAATGGGGAGACCGATCAAAGATAAAGGTAAGAAGTAGGTAGATGAGCATGCTGAAAGGAAAGCTAAGAAGAGAAAAATAAGGAAAGCCATGACACCGGAGGAATGAGAGCAGGATGATATAAGAAAAAATAGAAAAAGATCAAGGAGAGAAGAAGGAAAAGAGTAAAAGATGAAACGAATGCAGTGTCCACTAGTTCAGTCCTATCTAGGGGGCAAATTTTTGATCCTGTTCACTGTGAGAACCCTCTAATTCCGAAGGATACTGATATGAGGACCCCTACCACCATAGAGGCCAATGTTGCTGAAGACGAGGCCAAAGCAGCCTCAGACCATTTGACTGATGCCTCATCAGACTGAAAGGTTGTACAAGTATTTTCCTTTGTTCTTACTTCACATGCATTGAAGACATTGCAATTTTTTTTAGAGGGGGTGATACTTGTACCATAGGGGTTTTTGCTACCGATGTTCTTTTACCTCATGTTCATATAGGAGAACCGGCATGTTTAGTTTGCATTTTTATTTTCATGTGATGTCTTGTAAATATCATCAAGTGATTATTAATATAAGTAATTTTCTATTTTGTTGTCATCATTGTGTATATATGGATGATACATGATTGTGGCAAAGTATTTTAAATTTTTCAATAATTATTTCTTCTTACCGTGTGGTAAAGTGTTGTGCAACCATTTTTGACTCTAAAACTGGAATTAGAATGTAGAGTGAGGCAAAGCATAGCTACGTGATATGACTCCCAAGAGTTAGTAGGATAGGAATTATATAAGTGCCTGGGTGTGTGAGTATTTGTATAGTTCTTGCATTAGTGTTAACCTAAAATTACCCAGTTCATTAGATGTTGTCAAGTGTGTGACCCACTAAGATAGGATAGTAGGCCTCCTTGTTTTGTTAGTCCATTTAGCTAAAATAATGACCCAACAAAAACATTTTGTTCCTTTGTAAACCCACTTGAGCCCTATTAGTGTTTGTTCTGTCCAAATTATTTTGATTAACTCTCTAGAAGGTATTAACACTTAGCTTTGGCCTTGGTCCAATTTTGGACATTGTGCACTTCAACTTAGGCAAATCGCCTAAGTTAAGGGTGGCAGCTGTTGGATTGTTAGAATCCCAGGAGGTCGAGTTGAAATTGGTTTAAGAAGTAGCATCAGGCCTTGGTCTAGTTAGATATCTAAATAGATATTGTGCACCTCAACTGACTGTATCAACTTAAGTTAAGGGTGGTTGATATTGTTGTTCTTTTAAAAAAAGGGTTATGGCAAGGGCACAGATGGATAATAAAGGTTATGAATGAGCAAACAGATCTGTAATCTTGGGGAGTGGCTACCAAAAAGGGTAAAGAGAGTGAAGTGTTGGTAGTTTAAGTCACTTACCCAAATAATCAACCCTCACCGAGCCTAAAACCTCATTACAACCCTTAGCAAGTCCTGTTTCATCTTGGCGAGTCAATCATGAGGGAACGTTAGATGATGAGGGCAAGCTTATGGGTGTGCACTATGTTTGCAACTTCTGTTCTGAAAGGGAGAGTCTTAGTTTCATCCACGACTTAAGTGTACAATGTGAGGTGGACTTCTTTGACTGTGAGTGTATGTTGAGTTATACCTGGTTTACTTATCTCTTTGGGGTATTGTATCTATGGATATGAATATGCTACTTAGTAATAAATGCCAGAAGTGGATCCATATGTGTTGAGATCACATAGCTGAATGGGCAGTTGAATAATTGTATGATTGTGCTAGTTTGACTGTGAAATGCCCATCATGATGTTGTTCATATGTGCATCTTGGTGTTGAGTTACTTGAGGACAAAAAATTGCCTTAAGTTGAGGGTGTTGATGTTCTAGCTTTTGACGGACCATTTTAGGCCTTTTTTTTAGGATAATTGTATGTTTTCAAGCAACCATTGTTGTATTTAACATTAGACTTTAGTGTTTTTAGGATAAGAACTAAGCATAAAGAATAACTTGGATAAACTGGGTAAAACAAAGGAAAATGACAAGTGACGGCTTAGGCAACGGGCCGTCGACCCTACAACAAACCGTAGCCTAAACCGTCGCCCAAAGCAAAAGGCAGTGTCACTGGACTACTCGCGACAGTCCAGGCCATGGACCGTCGACCCTGCAATGAATCATCAACCTAAACCATTGCTAAGAAATAGAATGCAGAATCACTGGAAGTCCTGTGATGGTCCAAGCGATGGACCATCGACCCTGTAATGAACCATCGCCCACCCATAGCCAAAAAATAGAAGGTGGTATCACTGGAGCTCAAGTGACGGTCCAGGCAACGGTCATGAACCGTCGCCCGACTCATCGAGGATGATGTGGCAACTCTGAGTTTAAATTTTGAAACCCCAGTCCTGGAATCATATACTAAGTATTAGGTTTTGTTTCGGGACTTTGGACAGCAGTATCATACTTTCTCCTCTATTGAGAGCATTGTAACATTTTTCTTTGAGATCTGAAGCTAGAGCTTGAGATCTGAATATTGTTTCCATATTTTCCCTTAAAGACTAAGAGAAACAATATTGTAACTTTTGTAAGTATTCTCTTGAAGTTATTTATAAACATCAATATGTCTTTGATATCTTATATCGAGATGAGTAGCTAAATTCCCATAACTAGGGTTATGGGAGCCTTGATGTAGAGAGTTGTTTGGGGTTGTGAATCCATTTGATTACTAACGTCAATCTAAATTGCATGAATCTCTCTTTATTATAATGACATATCTTGGTTCCAAATTCGAGAAGTGATCCCATGAACACCACTTGTCTAAACAAGAAAGTGGATGTTGGGAAAAGAGGTGATTTACATGAAATCCATAGATTTACCCTTTGGGTTAAGGGTTAATGACCTAATGGAATCAACCCTCATGAGAACTATACTGAATAATACACAAATCCTTTAAGTTCGAAAGAATTAAAGGGTGAAATACCCATTAAGTTGAGAAACAAGTGGGTAATCCTTAGAATTCAATATTTATTGCAATTGAAATCAGAAGTTAGAAATCGAACACAAATTTACAACCCCAACTATTTGAACATCTCGATGAGCATAACTCTAGTTAACTCATTCTCATTGAAGTTGTACTTGCATTAACTCTCATTAGTTGGATCTTTGTGTGATAAAGGAAAGAAGATATTATTAACACAATAAAACCCCCCTTTATTTCAGAACCTTAGATCAACTGTCCATTAAGAATCAGCTTACTTAGTTGCACGAGTATTCCCTGTGGGATTCGACCCAAACCTTTTTTGGGTTCTATATTTGACAACGACCGCTTACAATTTCGTAATAAAGTTATAATTTGGGTATATCAATAGAGCGTGCACCGCATGCTCTATCACATGCTCCCTGGGATGAACTTCAGTGTGCGTCACGCGCTAATCACACGCAGCTACTATTTTAGACTTCCAAACATGCCCCAAATAGATTTCGAAAATTCTTAAAATTACCTAATAGGACCTATTATTATCTCCGATCATGAATCAACTTAAAATCAACATTCTAAGGCCGTAAGGGTCGAAAATAAAGTCATTGAAATTTCAAGGTCAAAAATAAGACCAAGTGTCAATACTTAGTTTAAAAATTTTCAAGCCTGGAACCTCTTTTATACTATGTAAGACTGAATTAGACTAAGACATTTACGGGGTCTTATAATAGCTCCTCCTTGGGAATATTCATCCTTAAATGAGACTAACTAAAATGACTACTGTGAAACTGTACTGATATTGACATGCACAACCAAGACATGATTGAACTTGAGGATGTGACACATGGCTGAAATTATTGATAAACTGAATTTTCATACTGAAAATGCATAATTGAAGCATGACTGAATTCTGAGGACATGAAACTTGACAAGCTATTTTATGAGGGTACGCATGATATGAGAATGCTATGCAACTAAACTGATATCTAACTCACAAAGAAAATCTAGATATGGAACTGAGTAGATTCAAGGAAAATTGTTACTTTGAGCTGAATATGAGTTTACGGAGAAGAGGTGAGGATACTTGGATTGCATATCTGCTTCTGCTTCCCAAGTAGCTCCCTCAACGAATTGATTCTGCCAAAGAACTTTGACTAGAGAGACCTTTTTGTTCCTCGGTCTGCGAATCTGATGATCAAAAATTTCAACTTTGATCTCTTCATAAGAGAGGTTGTTTTGAACATCTATGTCCTCAATAGAAACTACGGTTGCTGGGTATCCTATGCATTTCTTTAGCAAGGAGACATGAAACACTGGGTGCACTGAAGGTAAGTCTGAAGGAAACTTAAGCTCGTAAGCTACCTTTCCAAAATAGCTAAGAATTCAGTAAGGACCAACATACCGAGGACTGAGCTTCCCCTTCTTGCCAAACCTCTTCACTCCTTTCATTGGAGAAATTTTCAAATACACAAAGTCACCAATCTCAAACTTAAGACATGCTCATCTAAAGGATCTACCTAAATGGGCTAAGGTGCTGGATGATTTCCTGTTCTTCTTCCATTCTTCTTGGGAGGCATGGTCTGTAAATGGAAGGAAGAAAAGGATTAGACTGAGAGTTTAGTTTGAGCTCATTCTCACTTACACGACATGAATTCTAAACTAAGGTAACTTTTTCTAAAACATCTCTTAGCTTCTTGTCCATAAGTGTGGCACGCTAAACACCCATGCACAATACTCTATTTAATGCGGCTTTCAGACTTCCTAGGACTCTGTTGAACCTTAGGCTCTGATACCAAGTTTGTAATGCCCCGAGTCTGTACCTCGAATGCTACATAGTGCTTACGACCCCAGAGGACCACTAGCTAACCCATGACTAATATCTGTTGTGAGCACTGAATCATATACTGTAATAAATGTGAAAGATAGGTTGAATTGCCATAAGGTTCAAATATATGAAATACTAATAAAAGAATATCAAACTGTAATAGTAATCTATAAAACTGAATACTATCTGAAAACTCATCTGAAAATCCTCTAACTAAACTATCTGAAAATGGAGTTGATGGGACAATCTCCCAACTAACTCTATCTACTAAAATAATGCATCTAAAGAAAAACTAAAATAAAAGAATATCCTTGATAGATGAGGACTCACTACTAAGTCTGACATTGCTGGCTTAATCTGAATTTGTCTGTGTGCGGTCGGGAACCTGAGCATCCGAACCTATGATATGAGACATCATAGCGCAAGGAAAGAGTATGCATCAGTACATAGAATGTACTGGTATTCTAGATAAGGTAAGGATGAATGCAAGGGTTCATATGCATGAATAATAACCTGCCTCAACTGGCAGGTTAAAACACCTCATCAACCCTCAATTGGCAGGTTTGATGTCTCAAACTATGCTGGTTATGTAGTTTTATAATGCAAGGATTGCTTCTAGAGATCACACCCTCTATTGGAAGGTGAGCCCCCATCCTTGGGTTCACTCGATGCTAAATCTTATCCCAACTGAAAAACACTAAACTGATTATTCTGAACTAGACTAGACTGAGTACTGAGTACTGAGTTTACTGAGTTTTCCTGAGTTTTATAATTAACTGAGTTCTACTAAGTTCTGTGACTGATGGAATTTTACTGATCATGACATGATTGATACTGTTCTGTAACTGACCCTGGCTCTAGGTGCACAGCTAAATAATCGAGTATTAAAATACCCCCACTCAATACCATCAAAGTAAATCATAACAATAATCACTTGTTCATAATTCAACCATATAGATATTTTAGCAAACACTTGTAATGCATTTACTTATATATGAATGAAGAATACATGCTATCATGTTATAATGGCACTATTTCATTCACATAGGCATTTTATCAAAAACATGGGGAGCATGCTTAGGTTATACAATAAGCAACACATATAATTATCATGGCTACATCAATCAACTTGCAAATTGAAGGGTTTATCATGAAAATCATGTAATCCAACACATATATTGATTAATTTCATGAAAGCTTGTAATTTAATCATGGACTAAGACCCAACAATAACATGAACATGAATTCAATTCAATTCAAACATGGAAGTTCATAATTCAACAATCTTGTAGTTTTAAAATAGATTCGTGGACTCTATGGGTGAAAGAAACCCATAGATTAACACCTAACTTACCTTGGTTTGTGAATTTGCAAAGATTGCGGTGAGTTCCTGAGACTTGATTCTTGAGCTTGATGAAACTAGGGCTTGGTTCTTGATAGGTTTTTTGTGAAAAATAATGTATCTATGCTATTTGGGAATGAAATCAAGTGTTTAGGATATTTTATATGTGAGCTAAAAGACCCTATCTAGAAGCGTGCATCACATGCTCTGGAGCTCTATCGCATACTCCTTGGGGTAGACTAGAGTATGTGTCGTGCGCTATCGCATGCTCTATCGCATACTCCCTGGGGTAGACTAGAGTATGTGTCGTGCGCTATGCACGCAGCTATTGATTTGGACTTCCGAACATGCCCCAAATGGATTTCAAAAATTCCAAAACTCACCCAATAGGACCTATTAACATCCCCGATCATGAATCAACTTAAAAATTGACATTCTAGGGTTGTAAGGGTCAAAAATAAAGTCATGGAAATTTTGAGGTCAAAGATAAGACTAAGTGTCAATACTTGGCTTAAAAATTTTCAAGTCTGGAACCTCTTTTATGCTATGTAAGACTGCGTCAGACTAAGACTTTTACGGGGGCTTACAATATCTTTCCCTTGGGAATATTTATATGAGACTAACTGAACTATCTACTGGGAAACTATACTGATACTGACATGCACAACCGAGATATGATTGAACTTGAGGACATGACATATGACTAAAACTACTAATAAACTGAATTTTTTTACTAAAAATGCATAACTGAAGCATGACTAAATTCTGAGGACATGACACCTGACTAAGCTATTTCATGAGGGTATGCATAATATGAGAATGCTATGCAACTAAATGATATCTAACTCATATAGGAAATCTAAATATGGAACTGAGTAGATTCAAGGAAACTGCTACCTTGAGCTGAATTTGAGTTTCCGAAGAAGAGGTGAGGATGCTTGATCTGTATATCTACTTCTGCTTCCTAAGTAGCTCCCTCAACAGATTAATTCCACTAAAGAACTTTTACTAGAGGGACCTTTTGGTTTCTTGGTCTGTGAATCTGACGGTCAAGGATTTTGACTGGGATCTCTTCATAAGAGAGGTTGTTCTAAACATCTATGCCCTCTATAGGAACTAAGGTTGTTGGGTCACCTATGCATTTCTTTAGCAAGGAGACATCAAATACTAAGTGCACTGAAGCTAAGTCTAAAAGCAACTCAAGCTCGTAAGCTACCTTTCCAAAACGGCTGAGAATTTGGTAAGGACAAACATAACGGGGACTAAACTTCCCCTTCTTGCCAAGATTCTTCGCTCATTTCATAAGAGAGATTTTCAAATACACAAAGTCACCAATCTCATACTCAAGATCCTTTCTTCACACATTTGTGTATGATTTCTATCGGCTCTAAGCTATTTTAAGCCTTTTCCTGATCAGTTGAACTTTTTCTGAGGTATCAAATACCAAGTCAGGCCCTTCTACTGCGGCCTCACCTACTTCAAACCAACCAATGGGAGATCTACATCTGCTCCTATAAAGTGCCTCAAACAGAGCCATTTTTATGCTGGAATGGTAACTATTATTGTACGCAGAATCTATCAAGGGCAAGTGGTCATCCCAAATACCCTTAAAGTCAATGGCACACACTCTTAGCATATCTTCCAAAGTCAGAATGGTCCTTTTTTCTTGACTATTTTTTAAGGGTGGAAGGTTGTACTGAGGTAAACTTCGGTACCCAGACCCTTTTGGAAGGCTTTCTAGAAATAAAAGGTGAACTGCATACCTCTATCTAAAATGATGGACAATAGGACACTGTTCAATCTAACCAACTCTATAACATAGTGCTTGGCATAATTCTCAGTTGAATAAGAGGTATGAACTGGTAAGAAATGAGCTTATTTGGTCATCCTATCCACAATGACCCAAATCAAATCATGCTGGCGATGAGTACAGGGAAAACCCATCATAAAATCCATGTTAACGTCCTCCCACTTCTAAGTAGGAATATTGAACTCCTGCATAGAACCAATAGGATTTTGATGCTCAATCTTGACCTACTAACACGTCGAGCACTTGGCTACAAATTTTGCAATATCTCTCTTCATCCCACTCAACCAATAGACTCCCCAAGAGTCATGGTACATCTTAGTATCCCCTAGATGAATCAAGTAGCATGCACTATGCGCTTCTGCAAGAATTCGCTGCCTCAAGTCATCTATACTTGGCACACATAGCCGACTCTGGTAATGCAACATTCCATCTCCTCTTTGGGAGAAAACCTCTACTTTCTGATCTCTGACTGACTCCTTTAACTTAGCTAGATTGGGATCCCTATCCTATTTTTCATTTACCTCGAAAACTAGATAAACTACCTTCTATTGAATCAACTAAGCAAACACCTAGATGGGCAAGCTGATGAACTTACTAAACTAGCTTCTTCTTATCATCTTCCACGTGAGCAACACTACCCATAGATATCGAGCATCAACCACTACATTGGCCTTGCCCGGATGATACAAACACTCATGTTGTAATCTTTTAACAACTCTAAACATCTTCTCTAACACAGCTTCAGGTCTTTCTAAGAAAATACATACTGGAGGCTTTTATGGTCAGTGAACATATCAACATGCACCCCATACAAATAGTGCCTCCAAATCTTTAAGGCAAATATTGCAGCTGCTAACTCAAGGTCATGAGTGGGGTAGTTATTTTCATGGGGCTTAATTTGTCTAGAGGCATAGGCTATGACCTTACCTATCTGTATTAAAATGCACCCCAAACCAACTCTGGAAGCATCACAATATACCACAAACCCATCTGAATCATCTGGTAAAGTCAAAACTGGGGCTGTAGTGAGTCAAGTCTTCAACTCCTGAAAACTCTTCTCACAAGAATCTAACCACTGGAATTTGACTTTCTTCTGAGTCAATATAGATATAGGGGATGCAATAGACAAAAATCCCTCAACAAACCATCGGAAATAGTCGGCCAAGCCTAAGAAACTCCTAATATCTGATGAAGAGATGGGTCTGGGCTAGTTTTTTATTGCTTTGGTCTTTTGGGGATCAATAATGCCATCACCGGAAATGATATGGCCAAGGAAATCCACTGACCTTAGCCAAAATTCCGCACTTACAGAATTTGTCAAACAGCTGATGATTTCTGAGAGTCTGTAATACTATTTTGAGATGGTTTGCATGATCATACTCACTGCAGGAGTAGACAAGAATGACATCTATGAAGACTATGATAAACATGTCCAAGTACTGCTTGAACACACAATTCATCAAGTCCATGAAAGCTACTAGGGCATTGGTAAGACCAAATGACATGACTAAGAATTTGAAGTGACCATACCAAGTTTTGAAGGTTGTCTTTGGAATGTCACATTTGCTAACTCTTAGCTGATGATAGCCTGATCTGAGGTCTATCTTAGAAAAGTAACTGGCACCCTGAAATTGGTCAAATAAGTCATCGATTATGGGAAGTGGATACTTGTTATTGATCATGACTTTATTTAGCTGTGGTAGTCAATACACATTCTGAGAGAACTATCTTTCTTACGCACGAATAGAACTGGTGCACCCCACGAGTATACACTAGGTCTGATGAATCCCTTATCTAGGAGATCTTTCAACTGTACTTTTAACTCCTTGAGTTTTGCTGGAGCTATTCTGTATGGTGGGATAGATATGGGATGAGTATCTGGAAGAAGGTCAATTTTGAAGTCAATTTCCCTTTCGGGACTAACTCTGGGAAGATCTTTGAGAAACATATTTAGGAATTCACATGCTACTAACACTGATTGAAGATTAGGGGTATCTAAACTAGAATCTTTAACTTAAATAAGATGGTAGACACATCCCTTAGACATCATTTTCTTCCCCTAAGGTAAGAAATAGGCTAACCCCTAAGTACTGAAGTACTACCCCTCCACTAAAGTTTAAGTTCATTCAAAAACTAAAAATAGACAATTCTATTTCTATAGTCAACTGAAGCATAGCATGAATGAAGCTAATCCATGTCGAGAATGACATCAAAATATGTCATCTCTAATTATACTAAGTCTGCTGATGTGACTTTCTGAGATACCATAATCGGATAGTTCATGTATACCCATCAGGATATAATAGATTTACCCACTAGGGTAGAGTCTGAGAAAGACTCTGCTAGGATTTCAGGACTGACTTAGAAATCAACAGCTATATAAGGAGTTACAAAAGATAAGGAAGCTCTTGAATCTAGCAAATCATAAATATGTAAATGGAAGATCTATAACATACCAGTGACCACATCAGGAGAATTTTTCTAATATTTTATAGACTAAAGTGCATTGAACCTATTTGGGCGTCGCCCACTGGTGGCACTGGAAGCGGCACCCTGCTGATTCAGGCGACCTGACTGAGCTGAAGGACGATAATACTGACCTTGAGAACCTGACTGAGGACAATCTCTAACCCTGTGGCCTGGCTTTCCATATCCAAAACAAACATTATTACTAGCTCTGCAAACACCCTGATGATTTCTGCCATATTTCTGACAAAGAGGATTTTTTCGAGCCCTGCTAACACTACCTTAAGATTTAAAGCCTGGTGCTCTATCCTTGTTACTATTTCTGAACTTAGGTATTAGAGCACTGGCTAAGCATGGATTTGTAACTGGAGATTTTAGGTAAAACTGGGAATGGTTATTGCCCTCTGACTTAGTCTGATTGAAATTTAAGCTACCTATTCTAGCTCTCTTATTTTTCTCTCCCTCTCCTTAGTCTTAGGCTCCTCTATCTGCTGAGCATGGACTATGAGCCTGGATATGTCCATCTTCTTAATCAACATTGTGGTCCCACACTCCTTGACCACACTATTAGACATGCCAGACACAAACTTACCCATCTTAGATCTGCTATCTACTACCACGTGAGAAGTGTATCTGACTAACTGAGTAAACTTGAGGAAATAATTTTTCACTGTCATGTTTCCCTTCTTCAGATTAATAAACTCCAATATTTTTGCTTCCCTCGACTCCAGTGAGAAGAACCTATCCAAAAAAGCATTGGCAAACTCCTTCCATTCTACAGGCTTTGTATCATCGGCCCTCTCTACCTTCCACTGCTTGAACCATGAGTGAGCCACATCCTACAACTGATATGCTACTAACTCAGCACTCTCACTAGTTGTCACCCCCAAAATATATGTGACTTTTTGCACCTGATCAAGGAATTTATGTGGGTCCTCATCTGACTTAGACCCAGGATTCATGTGGGTGAAGTCCTAAATCCTGGCTATAGTAGTATTGGCCACTGGGTTGGCCAAAATGGCAATAGGGAATTTATTTTGGGCTGCTACTGAATTGGCTAGAGTAGTAAATGCAGCCCTGAATTCCACATAGGAGACATGTTTGTCCATAGGATCTGCCTGAACGGGCTGAGGTGCTGGCTGGTTTCCTGTTCTTCTTCCATGCTTATTGGAAGGCATGGTCTGTAAATGGAAGGAATAAAAGGATAAGACAGAGAGTTTAGCTTGAGCTCACTCTCACTCATACGACATGAATCCTGAAATAAGAGAACTTGTCCTAAAATATCTTGTACACTCTTGTCCATAAGTGTGGAGCTCTACACACCCATGAACAAGACTCTACTTGATACGGCTTTCAGACTTTCTAGGACTCTGTTGAACCTTAGGCTCTGATACCAAGTTGGTAATACCCCAATTTTGTACCCCAGATGCTACACAGTTCTTATGACCCCGGAGGACCACAAGCTAACCCATAACTGATATCTGCTGTGAGCACTGAATCATATACTATAATAAATGTAGAAAATAGGTTAAATTTCCAAAAGGTTCAAATATCTAAAATACTGATAAAGAATATCAAACTGTAATAGCAATTTGTAAAATTAAATACTATCTGAAAACATATCTGAAAAGCCTCTAACTGAACTGTCTGAAAATAGAGTTGATGGGATAATCCCCCAACTAACTCCATCTACTAAAATAATGCATCTACTGGAAAATTGAAATAAAAGCATATCCTTGATTGATGAGTACTCACTACTAAGGCTGACACTGCTGGCTGAATCTAAATCTGTGTATGTGTGGTCGGGAACCTGAGCATCCAAATCTATGATATGAGACATCATAGAGCAAAAAAAGAGTATGGGTCAGTACATAGAATATACTGGTATGTTAGATAAGGTAAGGCTAAATGCAAGGGTAAATATGCATGAATAATAACAGACTGAATGATAGAGAATAACTAAACGTAAGAGTGCATTGATATTTGAAACTACTATAAATATTGAGTATGCAACACTGTGCATATATCTATATACTGTAACTGAGATTTTCTGAAGCTAAGTACTGTGTTATGATACTAAGTAACTGATAAATCTGAGAATGTTGATATCTAAGTTACTGATACTGATTGACTGGGTCTGACAGTCCTAATTTTGTTGAACTAAACTGAGTTTTATACTAAAGACTAAAACTAAGACTGTGGGTGGTAATCATCTAACCAGCATGCCCCAAATAAGATAATTGAGTTCGGGTCCAATCAGTAACCCTAATTAGAAGGGTGTCAGTACCACGCCATGGGTAAAGACAATAGAAAAGATACCCTCATCTGGAAGGTAATCTAATAAGAATGGTAGAACCCTCAACTGGCAGGTTAAAACACCTCATCAACCCTCAACTGGTATGTTTGATGTCTTAACCTATGCTAAGTACATAGTTTTGGAACACAAGGATTTCTTCTAGAGATCACACCCTCTACTAGAAGGTGAGCCCCCATCCTTGGGTTCACTCGGTGTAGAATCCTACTCCCAACTGAAAGACACTAAACTGATTATTCTGAACTATACTGAGTATTGAGTTTACTGAGTTTTCCTGAGTTTTATAACTAACTGAGTTCTATTGAGTTCTATGAGTGGCGGAATTCTATTAATTATAACATGACTAATACTATTTTGTAACTGATATTGGCTCTAGGTGCACAGCTAAATTATCAGGTATTAAATATCCCCAGGACTCGATAGCATCAAAGTAATCATAACAAAATCACTTATCCATAATTCATCCATAGAGAGATTTTAGCAAACACTTGTAATGCATTTACTTATACCTGAATGGGGAATACATGCTATCATGTTATAATGGCTCTATTTCATTCACATAGGCATTTTATCAAAAACATGGGGAGCATGCTTAGGTTATACAATAATCAACACATATAATTATCATGGCTACACCAATCAACTTGCAAATTAAAGGATTTATCATAAAGATTATGTAATCCAACACATATATTAATTAATTTCATAAAAGCTTGTAATTAAATCATGGACTAAGACCCAATAATAACATGAACATGAATTCAATTCAATTCAAACATGGAAGTTCATAATTCAACAATCTTGTAGTTTTAAAATGGATTCGTGGACTCTATGGGTGAAATGAACCCATAGATGAACACCTAACATACCTCGATTTATGAATTCGCAAAGATTGCGGTGAGTTATTGAGACTTGATTATTGAGCTTGATGAAACTAGGGCTTGGCTCTTGATAGGATTTTTGTGAAAAAAGATGTATCTATGCTCTTTGCAACTGAAATCTAGTGTTTAAGATGTTTTATATGTCAGCTAAAATACCCTATTGCCTTCCAATACGTGGAATCTAAAGCTAAAAATTCTAGGAGCGTGCATCGCATGCTCTGGAGCTCAGAAATAGAGTATGTGTTGCATGCTCTATCGCATACTCCCTGGGGTACACTGTAGCATGTGTCGTGTACTAATCGCACGTAGCTACTGATTTGGACTTTCGAACATGCCCCAAACGGATTTCGAAAATTCCAAAACTCACCTAATAGGACCTATTAACATCCCCGATCATGAATCAACTTAAAAATCAAAATTCTAAGGTCGTAAGGGTAAAAAATAAATTCATGGAAATTTTGAGTTCAGAAATAAGACTAAGTGTTAATACTTAGCTTAAAATTTTTCAAGTCTGGAACCTCTTTTATGCTATGTAAGACTGAATTAGACTAAGACTTTTACGGGGTCTTAAAATATCTTTTTCTTGGGAATATTCATTCTTGAATGAGACTAACTGAACTGACTATTGGGAAACTGTACTGATACTGACATGCACAACTAAGATATGATTGAACTTGAGGACATGACACATGACTGAAACTGTTGATAAACTGAATTTTCTTACAGAAAATGCATAACTGAAGTATGAATGAATTTTGAGGACATGACACCTGACTGACCTATTTCATGAGGGTATGCATAAAATGAGAATGCTATGTAACTAAAATAACATCTAACTCATACAAGAAATCTGAATATGGAACTGAGCAGATTCAAGGAAAACTGCTACCTTGAGCTGTATTTGAGTTTGCGGAGAAGAGGTGAGGATAGTTGATACATATATCTGCTTTTGCTTCCCAAGTATCTCTCTCAACAGACTAATTCCACCAAATAACTTTGACTAGAGGGACCTTTTGGTTCCTCGGTCTGTGAATTTGATGGTCAAGGATTTTGACTGGGATCTCTTTATAAGAGAGGTTGTTCTGAACATCTATGCCCTTTATAGGAACTATGGTTATTGGGTAACCTATGAATTTCTTTAGCAAGGACACATGGAACACTGGGTGCACTGAATCTATGTCTGAAGGTAACTCAAGCTCGTAAGGTACCTTTCCAAACGGCTGAGAATTCGATAAGGACCAACATACCGGGGATTAAGCTTCCCCTTGTTTCCAAGATTCTTCACCCATTTCATAGGAGAGATTTTCAAATACACAAAGTCACCAATCTCATACTCAAGATCCTTTCTTCACACATTTGTGTATGATTTCTATCGGCTCTAAGCTATTTTAAGCCTTTTCCTGATCAGTTGAACTTTTTCTGAGGTATCAAATACCAAGTCAGGCCCTTCTACTGCGGCCTCACCTACTTCAAACCAACCAATGGGAGATCTACATCTGCTCCTATAAAGTGCCTCAAACAGAGCCATTTTTATGCTGGAATGGTAACTATTATTGTACGCAGAATCTATCAAGGGCAAGTGGTCATCCCAAATACCCTTAAAGTCAATGGCACACACTCTTAGCATATCTTCCAAAGTCAGAATGGTCCTTTTTTCTTGACTATTTTTTAAGGGTGGAAGGTTGTACTGAGGTAAACTTCGGTACCCAGACCCTTTTGGAAGGCTTTCTAGAAATAAAAGGTGAACTGCATACCTCTATCTAAAATGATGGACAATGGGACACTGTGCAATCTAACCAACTCTATAACATAGTGCTTGGCATAATTCTCAGTTGAATAAGAGGTATGAACTGGTAAGAAATGAGCTTATTTGGTCATCCTATCCACAATGACCCAAATCAAATCATGTTGGCGATGAGTGCGGGGCAAACCGATCACAAAATCCAAGTTAACCTCCTCCCACTTCTAAGTGGGAATATTAAACTCCTGAATAGCACCATTAGGATACTGATGCTCAATCTTAACTTACTGACACGTTGAGTACTTGGCTACAAACTCTGCAATATCTCTCTTTATCTCACTCCACCAATAGACTCCCCACAAGTCACGGTACATCTTAGTGGCCCCTAGATGAATCGAGTAGCATGCACTCTGCGCTTCTGTAAGAATTTGCTACCTTAAGTAATCTACACCTGGCACACATAGCCAACTCTGGCAATGCAACATACCATCTCCCCCTTGGGAGAAAACCTCTACTTTCTGATCTCTGACTAACCCCTTTAACATAGCTAGACCAGGATCCCTATCCTACTTTTCCTTTACCTTGGAAACTAGATCAACTACCTTCTACTAAATCAACTAAGCGGACACCTAGATGGGCAAGCTGATGAACTTACTAAACTAACTTCTTCTTATCATCTTCTACGTGAGTAACACTACCCATAGAAATCCTACTGAGAGCATCAGCCACTACATTGTCCTTGCTCGGATGAAATAGAACACTCATGTCGTAATCTTTAAACAACTCTAACCACCTTCTCTGATGCAGCTTTAGGTCCTTCTAAGAAAATATATACTGGAGGCTTTTATGGTCTGTGAACACGTCAATATGCACCCCATACAAATAGTGCCTCCAAATCTTTACGGCAAATACTACAACTGCTAACTCAAGGTCATGAGTAGGCTAGTTATTTTTATAGGGCTTAAGCTATCTAGAGGCATAGGATATGACCTTACCTATCTGTATCAAAATACACCCCAAACTAACTCTGCAAGTATCACAATATACCACAAACCCATCTGAACTATCTGGTAAATTTAAAACTGGGGCTGTAGTGAGTCAAGTCTTCAACTCCTAAAAACTCTTCTCACAAGAATCTAACCACTGGAATTTGACTTTCTTCTGAGTCAATCTAGACATAGGGGATGTAATAGACAAAAATCCCTCAACAAACCGTCGGTAATAGCCGGCCAAGACCAAGAAACTCCTGATATCTGATGGAGAGATGGGTCTGGGCCAGTTTTTTATGGCTATGGTCTTTTGGGGATCAACTCTAATGCCATCACCGGAACTGATATGGCTGAGAAAGCCACTGACCTTAGCCAAAATTCTGTACTTACTAAATTTGTCAAACAGCTGATGATTTCTTACAGTTTGTAATACTATTTTGAGATGGCCTGCATGATCATAGTCACTGTGGGAGTAGACAAGAATGTAATCTATGAAGACTATGATGAACATGTCCAAGTACAGCTTGAACACAAAATTCATCAAGTCCATAAAAGCTGCTAGGCCATTGGTAAGACCAAATAACACGACTAAGAGTTTGAAGTGACCATACCGAGTTCTGAAGGCTATCTTTGGAATGTCACATTCTCTGACTCTTAGCTGATGATAGCCTGGTCTAAGGTCTATCTTAGAAAAGTAACTGGAACCCTAAAGTTGATCAAACAAGTCACTGATTCTGGGAAGTGGATACTTGTTCTTGACTATGACTTTATTTAGCTGATGGTAGTCAATACACATTCTGAGAGAACTATCTTTCTTACGCACGAATAGAACTGGTGCACCCCACGGGGATACACTGGGTCTGATAAATACCTTATCTAGGAGATCTTTCAACTGTTCTTTTAACTTTTTGAGTTATACTGGAGCTTTTCTGTATGGTGGGATAGAGATGATCTGAATATCTGGAAGAAGGTCAATTTTGAACTTAATTTCCCTTTCAGGAGTAACTCTGGGAAGATCTTCATGAAACACATTTGGGAATTCACATGCTACTAACACTAATTGAAGATTAGGGGTATCTGAACTAGAGTCTTTAATTTAAATAATATAGTAGACACTTCCCTAAGACATCATTTTATTCCCCTAAGGTAAGAAACAAGCTGACCCCTAAGTGCTGAACTACTACCCTTCCACTAAAGTTCAAGTTCATTTAAAAACTAAAAATAGACATTTCTGTTTCTATAGTCAACTGAAGCATAGCATGAATGAAGCTAATCTATGCCAAGAATGACATCAAAATCTGTCTTCTCTAGTTCTACTAAGTCTGCTGATATGACCTTTTGAGATACCATAACCAGACAGTTCATGTATACCCATTGGGCTATGATAGATTTATCTACTAGGGTAGAGTTTGAGAAAGGCTCTGCTAGGATTTTGGGACTGACTTTGATGTCAACAGCTATATAAGGAGTTACAAAATACAAGGAAGCTTCTGGATCTATCAAATCATAAATACGTAAACAGAAGATCTATAGCATACCAGTGACCACATTAGGAGATATTTCCTTATCTTTTCTAGACTAAAGTGAATAGAGTCTATTTTGGTGTTTCCCACTAGTGGCACTGGAAGCGGCACCCTGCTGATCTGGGCGATCTGACTAAGATGAAGGACGATAATACTGACCTTGAGAACTTGACTGAGGACAATCTCTAAACCTGTGGCCTGGCTTGCCATATCTAAAAAAATATTACTGTTAGCTCTACAGACACCCTGATGGTTTATGCTATATGTCTGATAAAAAGGATTTGTTCAAGCACTCCTAACACTACCTTAAGATTTAGAGACTAGTGCCCTATCCTTGTTACTATTCCTGAACTAAGGTACTGGAGTATTGGCGGAGAATGAAGATGGAACTGGTCCATCCCTATTATTAGGCTCCTCTATCTGCTGAGCATGGACCATGAGCTTGTATATGTCCATCTCTTTAATCAACATTGTAGTCCTACACTCCTTGACCACACTATTAGACACGCCAGACACAAACTTACTCACCTAGGATCTGCTATCTGTTACTACGTGAGAAGTGTATCTAGCTAACTGAGTAAACTTGAGAGAATACTTTTTCACTATCTTTTTTCCCTACTTTAGATTAATAAACTCCAACACTTTCGCTTACCTCAACTCCAGTGAGAAGAACCTATCTAGAAAAACATTGGTAAACTCCTCCTATTCTATGGGCTCTGTATCATCGGCCCTCTCTGCCTTCTACTACTTGAACCATGAGTGAGCCATATCCTGTAACTGATATGTGAGTAACTCAGCACTCCCACTAGTTGTCACTCCGGAGGACCACAAGCTAACCCATGACTAATATCTATTGTGAGCACTGAATCAAATACTATAATAAATATAGAAAATAGGCTGAATTTCCAAAAGGTTCAAATATCTAAAATACTGATAAAGAATATCAAACTGTAAGAGTAATTTGTAAAATTGAATACTATCTGAAAACATATCTAAAAATCCTCTAACTGAACTGTCTGAAATAGAGTTGATGGGATAATCCCCCAACTAACTCCATCTACTAAAATAATACATATACTAAAAAATTGAAATAAAAGCATATCCTTGATAGATTAGTACTCACTACTAAGTCTGACACTGCTGGCTGAATCTGAATCTGTCTATGTGCGGTTGGGAACCTAAGCATCCAAATCTTTGATATAAGACTTCATAGCATAAAGAAAGAGTATGGGTCAGTACATAGAATATACTGGTATAGTAGATGAGGTAAGGCTGAATGCAAGGGTGCATATGCATGAATAATAACAGACTGAATGATAGAGAATAACTAAACATAAGAGTGCATAGATATTTAAAACTACTATAAATATTGAGTATGCAACACTGTGCATATATCTATATACTGTAACTGAGATTTTTTGAAGCAAAGTACTTTGTTATGATACTAAGTAACTGATAAATCTGAGAATGCTGATATCTAAGTTACTGATACTGATTGTTTGTGTCTGACAGTCCTAATTCTATAGAACTGAACTGAGTTATATACTGAAGACTAAACTAAGACTGTGGGTAGTAATTTTCTAACCAACATGCCCCAAATAAGATAATTGAGTTGGGGTCCAACCTATAACCTTAATTAGAAGGGTGTCAGTACCATGCTATAGGTAAAGACAGCTGAAGAGATACCCTCATCTGGAAGGTAATCTAATGAGAATGGTGGAACCCTCAACTGGCAGGTTAAAACACCTCATCAACCCTCAACTGGTAGGTTTGATGTCTCAACCTACGCTAACTATGTAGTTTTGGAACACTAGGATTATTTCTAGAGATCACACCCTCTATAGGAAGGTGAGCCCCCATCCTTGGGTTCACTCGGTGCTGAATCCTACTCCCAACTGAAAGATACTAAACTGATTATTCTGAACTGGACTAAGTATTGAGTTTATTGAGTTTTCCTAAATTTTATAACTAACTGAGTTCTACTGAGTTCTGTGAGTAGCAAAATTCTATTGATTATAGCATGACTGATACTATTTTGTAACTGATACTGGCTTTAGGTGCACAGCTAAATTGTTAGGTATTAAATATCATCAGGACTCGATAGCATCAAAGTAATCATAACAATAATCACTTATCCATAATTCATCCATAGAGATATTTTAGCAAACACTTGTAATGCATTTACTTATACATTAATGGGGAATACATGGTATCATGTTATAGTGGCATTATTTTATTCACATAGGTATTTTATCAAACACATAGGGAGAATGCATAGGTTATACAATAATCAACACATATAACTATCATGGATACATCAATCAACTTGCAAATTGAAGAGTTTATCATAAAGATCATGTAATCCAACATATATATTGATTAATTCCATGAAATATTGTAATTTAATCATGGACTAAGACCCAACAATAACATGAACATGAATTCAATTCAATTTAAACATGGAAGTTCATAATTCAACAATCTTGTAGTTTTAAATTAGATTCATGTACTCTATGGGTGAAAGGAACCCATAGATAAATACCTAACAGACCTTGGTTTGTGAATTCAAAAAGATTGCAGTGAGTTTTTGAGACTTGATTCTTGAGCTTGATGAAACTAGGGCTTGGTTCTTAAGAGAGTTTTTGTGAAAAATAATGTATCTATGCTATTTGGGGCTTAAATCAAGTGTTTAGGATGTTTTTTATGTAAGACAAAAGACCCTATTGCCCTCCAATACGCGGAGTCTAAAGCTGAAAATTCTAGAAGCATGCTATGGAATAGGCATCACATGCTCTGGAGCTCTGGAATTGAGCGTGCACTGCATGCTCCCTAGGGTGGACTGGAGTGTGCATTGCGTGCTAATTTCCCGTACCTACTATTTTGGCATTCTAAACATGCCCCAAATGGATTCCAAGAATTTCAAAACTCACTCAATAGGACCTATTAACATCCCTGTTCATGAATTAACTTAAAAATGATCATTCTAATATCGTAAGGGTCGAAAAAAAGTCATGGAAATTTTGAGGTCAGAAATAAAACTAAAAGTCAATACTTATCTTAATAAAATTCAGGTGTGGAACCTCTTTATGCTATGTAAGACTTAATTAGACTAAGACTTTTATGGGGCCTAACATGAGTTATCAAGTAGTCATCATGCCAAAGTTGGATTCATTGGTGTTCATCGGGGTATTTTTACCAGTTTTGGAGTAAGGGGTTGGGTTTCTAGATTGGACTAGGCATATTCTTAGGCTATACTCTTCTAAGTAGGACATGGTTAATGAATTTATTAGAGAATCAGCATTGCCACTCTTTTTGGTACTGAAGCACTTGATAGTAGTTGGGTCTTCCTACAATTAAGTTATAGATTAAGCGAGAGCCTTAGAGAGATAATGTATTAAGACTTATAGAGGTGGCAGCAAGAGGCCATGCCATCAGTATAGTGCTATTGGTATTTTATCTAGGAGTAAAAATCCTTCTGGTAGGGGTCAGCTTCATTTGCAGTCTATCAGTTCTTCACATGTGTTATTTCAGACTATTAGTGGTTCTCAGATTAGTCATGGTAATCACGGCAGGCAGAGTTCTCATCATACCTTACGGAGTTTTGGCATAGGGTCTTCAGGCCATAGCGGCTATTCTAGATTAAGAGGGGCAGTATCTTAAAGTACTCTAGGATCTTATTTTGGCTATGTTGAGATGGGATACTAGTTTAGAGAGTGCCACAAATATGAGTTAGTTGATTATGCAAAATTAACATATATTCCCTGCCAGCCTAGGGATTCTTGAGGCAGGCTATGATTGCAGAAAGTATAATCGTGGTAGTAGAGATTGCTTTCTATGATAGTCGGCCAGCCATTTGGGCTCAATTATGTTTTGCCAGGATAGGGCCTCAGGAGTTTGTTATAATAGCAAAGAGATTGGTTACTAGTCTAGAGAGTGTCCCCAACAGGGGATTTCTAGTCATTTAGCTTATTCAGATTAGCCTCGTAATGTCGTGGCATCTTTAGTTAGAGATAATGTGCATGGCACCTCAGTTGACAATTTAGTCGACCGGTCCAAGTTTAATTCCATTCCAATATATTCTCTCTTAGACTCATCAGGCATGTGGTTAGGGATTTGACCATGATTGGTGTGCTTTTTGTTCCCAATATTTACCTTTTTTATTTGTGTATATTGGGGTTTTCATACCAATTAATGATTATATGCCTTGATGAGTTCATATTGGTCATTGTGTGCCTTGTTATTAAATTCATAATTATATAACTACTCTGAGGTTTATTTCTTTTAGTAGTGGATGGAGTAGATCTATATTGATATTTTCTCCTATGGGTGGAGCATTTGGGTTTGAGTCCTATTTATCTTGGCATATTGTTTGTATTAAGGCCTTTGAGTGGTACTTGTTATTGATGTTCATCTGGGTACCACCTATTCATAATATTGATATTTATATTGCTGTGTTATTGTTGTTATTGCTTGTTTTTATTGATCCTTACTGGGTATCTATTTAGACTAGTGTTATCTAGTTAGAATTCTATTCTTTGGGGTTCTTATTCGATGGTATGAGCAACTATAGTCTAATTTGATGATTTTTTTCCCTATAGCGAGGCGAGGTTGATTGCTTTTATCTTTTGTTGGTTATGTTAGATTGGTTGTAGAGTTAATTGTAGCATTGAAGGTAAGTTGATCTTCTGTGGTTTTATATGGTGCTAAAGTTGGCAATTTCATTATATTGCCCATTCTTGAGTTTGAGATTCTTATACTTGCCTCTTGGGTTGCAAGGATTGTTGCATTGGCTATCCCTTATATCTAGTCCATTTTTTAGCATGACTATTTTAGGGTTTGTTCTTCATTGTGGCTATTTCATCGCCCGATAGTGGTTTTGATATTGATATCGAGAGGTTCTAGATTCTTATCTAGAATTGGTTGGGTTTATATCCTTGTGATGGTTTGCCCTTATCATTGGTGTGCAGATTGAATATTTTTTTATTTTCATGATGTGACTCTTGTCTAAAGTAGAGTTAGAGGCAGGTGGTCTTTCCTGTGATCGCTTCTTGAGTTGGTAAATCAAAAGTTCTTTATCTGGAATTGGTTGGCTCATTTCCTGGTTGTGGTATTGACCTTAGTATTGGTGTCAACAGTGATATTTTCTTCCGAGGTGAGGTGATTCATGGATTCACTGGTTGGTGGAGTATTTCATAGTTTGATTTGCTTAATGAGGCTTGGTGGAGTATTTCTCCTTACAGATATGTATCTACAAGTATTTTTATGTCAAGATGGAGTATTGGACTAGTTAGTTCCGGCTAAAGTTGTGTGTCTTTAAGTTGCTAAAGTTTTTGCTATTACAAGTACAGTTGGTGGCCTTTATGAGTCCTTGAGTATGTTTTGATAGTTCATGCCTTCTAGCATATATGGAGTGGGTTACTAGCATTTCTTAGTCGGTGATTTATTATAACACCCCGCATTTTGGGCTAGAACAAAAACTGTGCATTTTTCTGTATAAATGATCCAAAATCCATAAATCCTATGAAAATTTGGCATATTAAACAATTATGTAGTGTGGAACCTATTTGAGCATGAATTAAGATCATAGAGATCCCCAAACCCAAGGACGATTTGAAAGCTTTCCTATCGTTCGAGTTTGAGTGAGCATTGAAACTTGGGTCAAATTCAATCAGTCATAACTCTTTGTATATAAATAATTAGGAGGCATACCATATATCAAAATAAAGCTTTTCAAATTATCTTTCCAACTATATAAAACCGGGCTTAAAGAGAGTTAGGTGGTTACCCGAAGAAAGCATGAGTTCAAGTAACTCTTAACCTAAAATCGTATTTGTCAATATGGGTAGATTATTATTGTGCGCTGGCGATGGTCGTGTGGCATAGTAGAGATAGAGACTCTGACCCTTGCGGCACACTTGGGTTGGGGCTTGGCTGCCGAGTTAATGGAAGATTCCATATAGCCCATGGAATTACATAATTATAGGGTATATCACCTAGCGCAGAAGTAATACAAAGAGTTTCATAGAGTTCAGATGATTTCACAGTCTTTTAAAATTGCCCATCTGATTTCTTACTATATGATATGTTTATGAACTATTTTAAACTGCTCTCATATATGTTGAATATAAATGATTATTTTGGATTTGTTCTACATACCAGTACATCTGTATTGCCCCCTCCCCTAGCTCCTAGGTTTTGAGGTTCAATCTAGGGGTCCTGATAAGCAGTAAATTTCTCCAGAGTGCAAAGTTCAGTTTGTGAGCCTTTTATAGTTCAGAAGGTTTATTTATTTTCAGACATTTATTTTTGGTTTTGGTCGACTGCGGCCTTGTCCTAATTTTCAGACATCTTTGCTTCATATGTAGTAGAGGTTTCGCAGATGGAGTCAGATATTATTTTAAATGTTGTTGAATTGTAGTCTTTGATATTATGTTGTTTTTAGAGCATGACCATGATCCCTTATTCAGCATTATTTCCGCATTTCTTTTCTGTATATAAATAGTGTATGTGATTGCAAGTTAGATAGGCGTCCAGGCCTTCATGGTTCGTATTGGTTGTCATGGTCAGGGCCTTGTTTTGGGTCGTGACAAACTTGGTATCAAAGCATGGTTCATGGTCCCAGGGTATCTGCAAAATTGCGTCGAGTAGAGTCTTGTTAATGGGTGTGTAGCGCGCCACACTTATAAGCAGGAGACTACTAGGAATTTAGGAATGTTTCCCCTCTTTGTGATTTAGTTTATGCTTTGGAGTCTAATCAGTCCCCTAATCGGGTGCTCTCTTGTATTTCATAAAAAGAAGCCATGCCTCCCCATCACTCCAACAACCAGAATACTCAGGATGATGAAGTTTGCCCCACCCATGGGATGTGGACCCATAAAAGAGCACACACCCTAGAACTTGTTTCCACTTTGGGAGCGCCTCCAGTATCGACCAGTCCTTCTCGAGCTCTAAGAATAAATATTAACTGTCCCCAGTCTTCTCAGAGGGACATATCTAATGTAGAATTCAGACAGTCCATTCACATGCTTGCACAGCTAGTAGCCGCACAGACTCAGTGATCAGAGGATACTAGGTCTGCATCTGTTACTTCTGAGGCTACTAGGGTGGGTCAGTTCATGAGAATGAACCTGCCTAAATTTTCTGGCACTAAGGTAGAAGAGGATCCATAGGAGTTTGTAGATGAAATGGAGAAGATTTTTAGGGTAATCCATGTAGACCAGGTGGAAGGGGTTGAATTGGCAACATACCAGCTTAAGGATGTAGCAAACTAATAGTATAATGAGTGGGAGGATGCAAAGGGTAAGAGTGCTAAGCCCATAAGAGTGCTAAGGCTATAGTTTGGGCGAGTTCGTGGAGGCCTTCCTTGATCGGTTCTTCCCTTTAGAGCTAAGGGAAGCCAAAGCTAAAGAATTTATAAACCTAAAGCAAGGAAAGATAAGTGTCCAGGAGTACACTCTGAAGTTTCACTAACTGTCCCATTATGCTCCTAGATGACTGGTAATATAAGGGCCCGAATGAGGAAATTTGCATCCGGCCTTTCAGATGATTTAGTGCTTGAATGTCAGAGAGCAATACTGAACAGAGACACTTTCACCAGACTATCAGTCCACATGTAGCAAGTTAAGGAGAAGAAAAAGAAAATCGTTGAATCTAGGGAGAAGGACAGGCAGGCAAAGAAGTCCAAAATAGCCTATCAGAGTCATAGTCAGCAGCAAAGTAGTAATTGGGGTAACAAATGGAAGAAGATAAAGAATTAGGGTAATACGCAGTCTGCAACCAGTGCTCCGGTGTCCATACCCCCATCTAAAAAGCGCACCCAGAATTTTCAGTCTAGTCAGGGGCCAAGGATGCAGGGTGCGCACACTCAGAGAAGTATAGCTCAGACCTCTCGGTCATACCCTCGCTGTGAGAGATACGGGAGGAATCATCCCGAGAGATACCAGTTTGGCTCTATGGTGTGTTATTCGTGCGACCAGCCAGGCCATATCCAGAGAGATTGTCGGGCAACAAGAGGTAATGTTAGAGAATCCAAGTCACAGGCTAATTCTTCTGCACCATCACCGCCTCAAAAGAGCACCACTTCACCTGCCGAAAATGGATGCAATAGGTTGTGTGCTTTGACCAACCACCAGGAGGTAGAGGCCTCACCTGATGTAGTTACCGGTATGTGCAAATCTTTTCTCGTGATGTATATGTACTGCTTGATCCTGGGTCTACCTTATTCTATGTGACCCCTTATGTGGCTGTTGGTTTTGGGTTTGAGCCCAATGTGATTGCTGAGCCTTTTTCTGTTTTTATGCCAGTAGGAGATTCTATTATGGCTAGGAGGTGTATGGGAATTGTGTTGTGTCTGTTTATAGTTGGATACTATGGCCGACCTCATAGAGCTGGAGATGGTTGATTTTGATGCCATATTAGGGATGGATTGGCTCCATTCGCGCTATGCATACTAGATTGTAGGACCCGAAAAGTCACTTTCTCTTTCCCAAATGAACCAGTTATAGAGTGGAAGGGTTATTATTTAGCACCTAGAGGGAACTTTATATCCTATCTTAGAGCTTGTAAGCTTATTTCCAAAGGTTTTCTATATCATCTGATTCGAGTAAATGACTCTAATGTTGAGAGTCCATCTCTTCAGTCAGTCTCTGTGGAAAATGAGTTTCCATAAGTCTTTCTAGATGATCTCCCAGGAATACCACCTGATAGGGAGATAGATTTTGGCATTGATTTATTGCTAGATACTAATCCCATCTCTATTCTGCCATATAGAATGGCTCCTATAGAACTTAAAGAAATGAAAGAATAGCTAGCAAATCTTCTAGATAAAGGTTTTATCCATCCTAGTATTTCTCCCTGGGGTGCACCTGTACTTTTTGTGAGAAAGAAAGATGGCTCCTTGCATATATGCATAGATTACCGCCAACTAACTAAGGTCACTATTAAAAATAAATACCCTCTGCCTATAATAGATGTTTGACCAACTTTAGGGTGCTAAATGCTTTTCAAAAATAGACCTTCGTTCAGGATACCATCAGTTGAAGGTTAGGGAGTCAGATATTCCCAAAATAGCTTTCCAAACCAAATACAGTCATTACAAATTCTTAGTCATGTCCTTCGGGTTGACTAACGCCTCTGCAGCCTTCATGGATCTAATGAATAGGGTTTTCCATCAATTTCTGGATCTGTTTGTCATAGTATTCATTGATGACATCGTGGTTTATTCTAAGAGTAAGGAGGACCATGTCAATCACCTCCGAATGATCCTTCAAACTCTCAAAGATTATAAATTGTATGCAAAATTCTCCAAATATGAATTCTGGCTAAGTGCTATTGCATTCTTGGGGCATATTGCGTCTAGTAACGGGATTAAGGTAGATCCCCAAAAGGTTGAGGTAGTGAGAAAATGGCCCAGACCCATGACTCCAACTGATATTTAAAGCTTCTTGGGTTTGGCAGGGTATTACAGAAGATTCATAGAGAACTTTTCTTCCATAGCTGCTCCACTTACTAAGCTGACTCAGAAAAGGGTAAAGTTTGTGTGGTCTGACTCCTATGAGAATAGTTTTGAGAAGTTGAAAGACAAATAGAATACTGCACCTATTTTGACTATTCCTAAAGGTACAGAGGGGTTTGTTGTGTATTGTGATGTATTCCGTGTGAGACGGGTGTGTAATTATGTAGCATAGTAAGGTAGTGGCTTATGCATCTAAGCAGTTGAAGGTGCATGAGTGGAATTACCTCACTTATGACTTGGAGTTAGCAGCTATGGTTTTTGCACTTAGAATCTGGAGGCATTATCTTTATGGTGTGCATGTTGATATTTTCACTGACCATAAGAGTTTACAGTATGTTTTCTCGCAGAAAGAATTAAACCTCAGGAAAAGGCGCTGGATGGAATTGCTAAAGAATTATGACATGAGCCTGCGCTATCATCCGAGCAAGGCGAATATGGTAGCCGACACCCTTAGTAGGTTGTCAATGGGTAGCCTTTCTCATGTTAAAGAACGGAAAACAGAGATGGTAAAGGATATTCACCGACTTGCAAATCTTGGAGTACGACTCTTAGATTCCAAAGATAAAGGGGTGGTTGTTCATGAGATAGCTAGATCATCCCTTTATCCAGAAGTTGAAGTAAAGCAGGCCGAAGATCCTATCTTAATACAAATTAAGAATGATATGGGTCAGAAGAAGGTAATGTCATTTAAAATTGGTGGTGATGGTATTCTGAGATATCAGGGGAGATTATGTATGCCAGATGTAGATGCTTTGCGGAGAAGAATCCTTGACAAAGCTCACACTTTGAGTTATGTTGTTCATCTAGGCTCTACAAAGATGTATCATGATCTAAAAGCTATGTACTGGTGGAATAATATGAAATATGATGTGGCTAACTTTGTTGCCAAGTGTTTGAATTGCCAACAAGTTAAAGTGAAGCATATAAGGGCCAGTAATACTTCCCAAGAAATAGCCTTGCCCTTGTAAAGTGGGAGATGATCAATATAGATTTCATTACGGGACTTCCGAGGTCCCGAAACCAGTACGATTCTATTGGGGTAATTGTGGACCGGCTGACTAAGTCTGCTTATTTTCTGTCGGTTAGAACCAACTATTCGAGAGATGATTATGCCGAGCTATACATTAAGGAAATAGTCTGTTTCCATGGAGCACTGGTATCCATCATATATGACTGAGGTACGCAATTTTCTTAACAGTTTTGGAGGTCTTTTCAGAGAGGTTTAGGTACCCAAGTGAACCTAAGTACTGCATTTCACCCTAAGACGGATGGGGAAGCTGAGCGCACCATTCAAACCCTTGAGGATATGTTGAGATCTTGTGTAATTGATTTCAAGGGTAGTTGGGTAGATCACTTGCCACTAATAGAGTTTGCATATAATAATAGCTACCATGCAAGTATTAAGATGGCCCCTTTTAAAGCATTGTATGAAAGAAGATGTAGGTCACCTATAGGGTGGTATGAAGTTGGTGAGATGCGGTTGTTTGGGCCTGATTTTGTTCAACAGGCAATGGAGGATGTGAAAATCATTAAAGAACGACTCAAGATAGCTCAGAGTCATCAGAAGTCCTATGTCGAAGTTAGGAGAAGAGACTTAGAGTTTGAGGTTGGTGATTGGGTGGTTCTCAAAATTTCTCCCATGAAGGGAGTCATGTATTTCAGGAAAAAAGGTAAGCTGAGTCCTCGCTATGTAGGACCATATCAGATTTTAAAAAGGATAGGTGGAGTTGCGTATGATTTAGAGTTGCCCGTAAGTTTGGGTTCTGTTCATCTGGTATTTCACATATCCATCTGAAGAAGTGTATTGGAGACCATTCTCTAGTGTTACCCGTAGAAGATATCAAAGTGTAAGACTCCTTATCCAATAAAGAAGAGCCCGTGGCAATCTTGCATCGCCAAGTTAGAAAATTAAGGAGCAAAGAGATAGCCTCAGTTAAATTATTGTGGAGAAATGAAAAAATTAAAGAAGCTACTTAGGAATCTGAGGATGACATGTGAACTAGATACCCAAACTTGTTTGATCCGGCAAATGATGAAATAGAAGGTACAATCTTTGTCTTATTTTTTCCTATGCCTTAGTATTCTTGAGATCGTGCTTGACCATATTCCATGTCATCATTCGGGGATGAATGATCCCAAAGGGGGATAATGTAACACCCCGCATTTTGGGCTAAAGCAAAAATCATGCATTTCTATACGTAGATGATCCAAAAGCCATAAATCCTATGCAAATTTGGCATGTTAAACAATTATGTAGTGTGGAACCTATTTGAGCATGAATTGAGATCATAGAGATCCCCAAACCCAACGACGATTTGAAAGCTTTCCTATCGTTTGAGTTTGAGTGAGCATCAAAACTTGGGTCAAATTCAATTGGCTATAACTCTTTGTATATAAATAATTAGGAGGCATACCATATATAAAATGAAATCTTTTCAAATTATCTTTCCAACTACATCGGTTTTGCTTTAATCCGATAACGTAGTAGAAAGTTATGCTTATTTTACTTCAAAGTATCTGTCTGCCAAAACATAACGACGAGGCTGACGACCTATCAGCTATGTCACGGCTCGTCAGACCTGGTCATCATCCTAAGGAAGTGAATGGTGAAAACCAGCCCAAAAGTAACAACCTAGGTGATGACTTATCACCTGAGTGACAGCCCGTCAACCCTGGTCGTCAACTGATGCAATTATGCAATTTTTTTGGATTTCATACGGGTATTTTGGTCTTTCCCTCACTCTAAAAACCTTTCACACAAATTAAATTGCCCCCTTAAGCGTTATTAATCAATTACTATCAGTTTTACAACATCAAAAATTTCCTCTTCACTCTCAAAATAAGATCAACCTAGGGATTTCTCCAAGAACAAGAAATTCAAGAAAATCAAGCCTTAAGTTCAAGATTTCTAAGGAATAAATCAAAATTCGAGTTCTTCTCTTTAAACTAATTAATATAAGGTACGTGGGTTTATCCTAAAACTACATGGGCTTGTTGAAATATTCAATTATGATTTAAAGATCTATCAAGAATGAATTTAGAAAAAGGTTTTGGAATACATGACTTTATTATGCTTGATAAATGTTTAATTGTATTGTGATTTGGTCTTTAGTCCTTTCCCCCTAAATTGATTTACATCTATATGTATATGTATGATATTGAAAATTTGATTGAGAGCATTATCATTAAAATCCCTCTCTTTGGTGATTTAGAGTTTATGAAATGATTGAGAATGATTTGAAATGCATGATTTTTGGCTTGAAAAAATTTTACTCAATACCATAGTATATTGAGCATGATTTAGAGATTGATGAGAGGGAGTTTCTTGATATAAATATTTTTTGTTTAAAAGAGAAAGATTTGCATGAGATTAAGGACTTTGATATGACCACCTTGTATCATTGAAATATTGACAAAGAGATTTGCATACATGTGTTCACTTGAGTATTTAAAGAAAGAGTTCTTGAAATTATTTATTGATATGGTGGTCCTAAACACATGTTTTGAAAACAGAGAATATAATATACTATTAGTGTCTCAGAGATGTGACTTGCAAGTCAATGGTATGACGATACCATTTTTGTGTATGTCATGACAGAGTTAAAGATTTTAGAGTATATTTTTTGATAATGTATGTTTAAAGAATTAAAACCGGGCTTAAAGAGAGTTAGGTGGTTACCTAAAGAAAGCATGAGTTCAAGTAACTCTTAACCTAAAATCGTATTTATCGATACGGGTAGATTATTATTGTGCGCTGGCGATGGTCATGTGGCGTAGTAGAGATAGAGACTCTGACCCTTGCGGCATACTTGGGTTGGGGGCTTGGCTGCCGAGTTAATGGCAGATTCCATATAGCCCATGGAATTACTTTATTATAGGGTATACCACCTAGCACTGAAGTAATATAAAGAGTGTCACAGAGTTCAGATGATTTCACAGAGTCTTTTAAAATTGCCCATGTGATTTCTTACTATATGATATATTTATGAACTATTTTAAACTGCTCTCATATATGTTGAACAATTATGTAGTGTGGAACCTATTTGAACATGAATTGAGATCATAGAGGTCCCCAAACCCAAGGACGAGTTGAAAGCTTTCCTATCGTTCGAGTTTGAGTGAGCGTCAAAACTTAGGTCAAATGCAATCAGCCATAACTCTTTGTATATAACGAATTAGGAGGCCTACTATATATAAAATGAAAGTTCTTCGAATTAGATTTCCAACGCCATTGGTTTTTCTTTAAGCCAATATCGTAGTAGAAAGTTATGTTTATTTTACTTCAAAGTATCTGTTTGCCAAAACATGATGACGAGGCTGATGACCTATCAGCTGTATGAAAGCCTGTCAGACCTGATCATCAGCCTAAGGCAGTGAATGGACTTTCAGTGAATTAGATTCAGTTCTTTGAGCTCTCTATGATAAGATTGCACAAACAGGACTCAGGTGACTTTTCTCCTAGTTTGGAGTAGATTGCAAGTATGAAATGGTAAAGGAAGGTTATATTTAGATTTGAGTCGGTGGTATAACTCATGCTTGTGTTTGTTTTGGCTCGGGTGAGGTTGTGTTTATTTGTGCAGGCCAAGATGGTATCAGTGTGTTGTGGTTCAGATTTGTGTGCATCAGCCTTTTTTTGGTTCAGTTGGAGGCCATTTGGTGGTTGAAGTTGAGTTTTGGCTGTTTGGAAGTGGAGTGAGAAAGCTGGTTGAAAAAGGGATACCTGTCGCGAAATCCCTTAGAAGTGTTCTCTTTTCTTAGAGGTTATCTGGGAGGTTATACTCGGAGCATGCGTGCCCAGTGCCTTGTTCTTTCGAGCTTTAGAGATCTTTCTATCCATTGACTTTTGAGGATGAAATTTCTTTTAGTAGAGGATATTGTAATGACCCTTAGGTCATTTTTATATTTCTTCTTATTTTCATTGTTAGAGCTTTCCCATAGCTGCCCCAATTCATTTATAAGTTGTTGGAACTGACATTTCAGTTATCGGGCAGCTCCTTTGGTTTTTAAATCCAATTCCCAATTTAGAAGTCTTTGTTGGTTCCAAAAGGCCACCAGACAAAAGCTTTAGTAAAATAATCTCGTATGTAAATTTTGATTGCACCAGTAACTCCAAAATATTGATTTTATATTGTGTAAACCTTTGATTTGGGCCCCGACGTACCCGAGCTCATTTCAACCTATTGATTGGATAGTGGAAAATTAGAAATATGGGTGTGGGACACACATTTGCTCGAAATGACCTCATAAGGAAAATCCAACTTTCCCATCTTGTCCAAAACATCAAATTTAGTGTGGTTAAATAATTCATTTGTGTATATCAAATTTTGACTGAATCCTGAGACCTTGGTGTAAAATTGGAAGAATTCCAAGTTTCAGCTGGTATCTGATAGGCCTGTGATCACACCTTCTTGGATAGAGATCACACCTCAATGTGTAGAGAAAGTAGTGCAATCACAGTAAGTGTTGTGGCTATCTCCATATCTGCTCCTGAGGTCAGATAGTGTGATTGCACTCCTGGCTATGTGATTGCAGCACCTAATTACCTGGAAGGGGTATAAATAGACCCCTTAGGTCATAAATTAGCCCATTTCTCACCCATTCCTTGAAAGAAAAAGCCCTAATGAGTGTGATAACTCAAAATTGAGTCTTGTGGGTGGCTTGGAATCTTGTTTAAAATCTATTTTCGCAATTATCTTCCGATTTGAGGTAAGATTTCACCTTTTCTTGGTGAATTTTATTTGTTCTTAACCAAAACCCCAAATATCTTTAGGTCTTGATTTTAGCCCCAAATTAGCTTGGTTTTTACCTATTCTTGAGAGTTATGATTCCTTGATCATGTATGAATATTGGGTTGGCCTCGAAAAGATATTTTTGAATGTGGGACCCACATGAAAATTTGGGTGTAATTTGTGGATCCAAAGCACAATGGTGCAATATGGGTATCGTTATTTCGTATTGATGAGTAGATTATAATTTTGATAGCATGATGACATTTTAGGACTATGGAGCAAAGACGGATGTTTGGTGAATGATTCAAGGATTTATAGTTCAGCTCCAAGGTAGGCTTCTGTCTACTCTTGTTCGTAAGATGATGTGTGTTATATATTCCATGTGAATGTGAATGTTAAGATTGATTATGGGATTAATGACTTAGACTTGATTATTGAAGTTTGAGGGAGTAGATTAGGGTTTTAACCCATAAGTTGAAATACTTATTACATTTTTAGAATCATATTGCCTTCTCCATAGATTGAACTAATTCATAGTCTGGATATGATATGATTCTAGGTTTGGGATGTGGTTTAAGCATTGGAAGCATGATTAGTATGATTATCCTTATTTGGACTATTCTAGTGATTTTGAAATCATAATTTAGGCGGGGTTGACTTAAATGCTCATGTTTCTAGGCAAAATTCCTATCTTAGGATTGATTATGGCTTATGTACCATCAAGAGGAGAATTTAGATACCTTAGCCTAGTCTGGGGTATAAGGTGCCTAAACATGAAATTTGAGTATTAGAAGTGGGTTCTTTCAGCCCACCTTAGGCTAAGACTTATGTTAGCCCATGTGGACTTAACTACGGATGTTAGGAATAGTTTAGATTAGAGAGCCTTTAGAGTAATATTACTTTGCAACTTAGCAAATGATGATGGCATTTTTTTCCAGATAATGATTAATGGCTCTTGGACATGATATAGTCAGATATGATATTTGACTTATAGAGATGATATTCCTCATAGTTTTGATATATACCCTATAGATATGAGATGCCTTATAGATATGATGAGCCTTATAGTTATGATTCATGGCCTAGTGATATATTATGCCTCCTAGATGTAAGATGCTTGTTGATATTATGCCTCTTAGATATAAGATAACTTACAATTATGATCATCGAAATGAGCTCTGAATATGTATGTGGGTCTAAGGTCATGATTATGATGTTATAATTATTTTTGACACGTTATTGGGACAAAGGACGTGTTATGATATCAGTTGGATGTTGAGAAGTGTTTATCCTTTTAAGGGATGCGATTATAATTTATTAATATATATATATATATACATGCATATATATATTGATGCTTATGGTTCTATTGTTTGAATATTAGTGATGGCATGCATAGATTTGGTACATTCATGATCATTAAATCGGTAAAGGATGTGTTCTAGCTAAACTATGATCTTATTACTATTTTTCCTAAATAAAGGTTAAAGCCCGCTTTTCACCTGAGAAAAAGATTTCTTCATAATTATAACTACCTATTGTAATAAATAACTTATATGTAAAAGAGGTTAATAATGATGTTTTAAAGATTTGATTAAGGCAGATTCTGGTCTATAATTTGATTCTACTAATTACTCTAGTCGTGAGAGATTCCGACCCTTTTGTATTTTTATAATGATTTAGTACCAAAGTACACTCCAGGCAATGGATTTATGGATTTACAATTTTTATAGCCACGGCTTGAGTCCTGCACCTATTATATCTATATATACATCTCTCTGGTATGGGATGGAGGAAAATGTTGTATTGATAATATAAATTCCAAGTAAAACCCAATGAATGATTTTAGCATTGATGTTATATGTATATATGTGTTGACGATTATGATGATACTAATTATATACCCAGTAAAGCCAGAGAATAACTATGATGATATGCTTATATACCCAGCTAGGTCAGAGGACATTGTGATGAGATATTGATACCCTGCAAGGACAGAGTATATTGTGATAATGATATGGATACCCAAAAAGGTCGGAGGATGGTTATATTGATATGCCTATGTATACATATACCAGTTCAAGTCTGGCTAGCCCTATGTATGGCAACTATATACCCGACAAGGTCGGAGGTTGATTTTAATTATGATGATGATGTTTATAATGGAGATGGTTATGATAATGAGATTGTGATATTGATTATATACTTTGCATTCATTCTTGCATGCGCATTGCCTATCACCAGTATGCGCATATATCTATGGGCCTATATGGGGGGTTGCATAGGTATGGGTGATGACTATACCTTGTGGTGTATTATATGTTGATTGAACCTTCTGAGCTTGGGGAGGGGAAGAGTGGGGAGGGGTACGTGATAAGATCAACTAGGTATTTAGTTGTTCGGACTAGCTGATTACTCGCGTTATTATTGAAATTATTTTAACGTTGTTATGATTATGAATATGGCTAGTTTATGAAAAATTGGTTATTTATTCGGTATCAAGATCTGAGGTATGATTTTAGTCTCTTCATCTTACAATTTCATTATTATGCATGATTAATTCATGATTAGACGTATGGATTAGAAATTCTGAGTATGTTGGTACTAAATCCTGTTTGGATTATAAGATCTTAAAATGAATATATGATGATTTAGGTTGTGCTTCAAGTTGACCTTGTATATATATATATGTATATCTAGCTATACATAGTTATGGTATTATCGTATATCCCTTCCTTCCTTCATTTATTCATATTGTATATTCATTATTTGTCCTTGTATATTGTTATATATCCTTCTTTTGCCCTTTATTCATATATAGGCCAGGGATATACGGTATAGCATTGAGAGTCCTGAGTACGGCTGGAATAGGATAGTTCATCCTTTATATTCCCTTAGCCTTATCATGTTAGTTTATTGGATA
Source organism: Capsicum annuum (assembly GCF_002878395.1). NCBI lineage: Eukaryota > Viridiplantae > Streptophyta > Magnoliopsida > Solanales > Solanaceae > Capsicum > Capsicum annuum. Next base: position 79,406,953 of record NC_061117.1, on the reverse strand, counting down.
TGAGTTGAATAGTTGCTCTTACTATCTCACTAGCTTTATTATGTGATTGCTGTACATTTGGGTGTAGTTTTATTTTATTGATATGTTATATGTATTTCTATTATCTTCAAAGCTCAGTCAGTAGTTTTCTACTGAGTACCACATGTTTAGTACGCATACTACACTTCTACAGCCTGCAGATCATAATATGGGTTATCATCATTGATGTGTGTGTCATGCGGAGCATCCATGGTTTGGAGACTTGGAATGAGCTCCTGATGTTCGAAGTATTACTTACCTCCCTCTCATAAACTAGACTAGTCTCTATGTTGTATTCGGAAATAAGTTATATCAGTGTAATTCCTTGGTACTTCATTTTTGTACTATTATTTTAGTAGTAGCTTTTGTACTGATACCACCAGGTTTGGGACTATATTATGTATTTGATCTCTTATTACATCTATTCTGCATTCGCTCATTTATCTCTTTTGGTAGTCCGTTACTAGTTGTTCTGGACTACGGATTTGGCTTGCCTACTGGTGGGTTATAGTAGGCGTCATCATGACTTGAGAAATTAGGGCATGACAATTAGCACAACTCATAGGTTTTTCCTAAAAATATCATGAACTTAGGGTTCAATTACCTAAGAATTTCACCATTAAAGGTTGTTCTAATAATTCTAAGATGTTAAAGAATTGAAAATTAAGAAGATGATAAAAGAAACTTACCATGACAAAGAATAACCCATACTAAGGGAAAATTGCCCAATTTGGGGTTTGGGGGCTGAAACCCATCAAATGAGTTATAAACTATTGTTCGTGTCGCTATAGTATACTGACCTTACAGGTCATTTTCTACTTTTCCACACTTTTTCATCATTTAGAGATTTTTTATAACTGCTCTAAGTCATTTTAGACATATTGGAGCTGAAAGTTCCATTATCGGACTATTTATTTTATTTTTAGAACCAATTCTCTGTTTTAAAGTCATCGCAAGTAAAGATTAGCTATCAAGTGGAAACTATAGATTAACAACCTCATATGCTAATTTTGACAATTGTATCATCTCTGGAATGTCAATTTTATGCTTGGGGGACCTTTGGTTTGGGTCACAAGATTTCTTGACTAATTTTGAGCTATTGACAGATTTTGGTAAAAGTGACCCTTTGGTATGGGGCCCACATTTCATCGAAACAACTTCAGATAGAAATTTAATGCCGCTATTGAGTTTGAAATATTAAATTTTGATAGTTTATCATAGTTCATTTGCATTCATGAGATTACAAACGAATCCTGAGGGGTCGATGGAGACTTGGAAAAATCTAAGTTTAGATGGTGCATGGACTCAGCAGGTGCATCCACTTAAGCGGACCTTTGGTCACTTAAGCAGAGGCTGCTTTAGAGGCCATATGGTCACTTTAGTGGCCAAGGATATTCCCGCCTAGGTCGCTTAGCAGAGGATTGACAGCTAAAGTGGATGTCGCTTAAGTGACATCTTGCCTGCTTTAGCGGAGGTTGGCTCATGCCCAAATATCACTTTAGTGGTCCTATATCACTTTAGTAATGATTGCTGAAGTGGTCAAGTGGCCGCTTAAGCAGCACCTAGGGAAGGCATTTAGTTCAGCCCTTCACCCATTTTTATCCTATTTCTCTCAAGTCCCAAGAGCATTAAAGCCCAAAGAGTGTGGAAAATTATGAGATTTATCCTTGGGTTATTGTGGGGTGTTAGTGAGCTCATAATAGTAATTTCCTTATCATAATCCTTGTAAGCTTCTGTCTGATTCTTGAGCTAATTCTCCAATTTAGTTGCATATCCTTAGTTTCTTGATGGGTTAATTTTGGTATCGTTTGATCTTTGAATTTACCCATTTTTAAGGATAATGATCCTTGAGAATAGAGAGACGTTTTTACGATTTCAAAGTTGTGAATTCACAAGCGAGCCTCACATGGGGTTTTGACATGATTTTAGACCCGAAAGATAGAAATGCATATGGGTATTATTATTCTCGCATTAACATTGTAATCACTATTTTGATAGCGTCACATCATGTAGATGCTTTTTAATAGGGAAAATCACCAATTTAGTGGCATTTATCGGGCTTTCTTTGGTGTTTAGGTATGCTAGGTTTACTTTTCTTTTAGACTGAGCTTAATTATAGTATCGGTATGATATTATGCTAGTTTTGATTTGGGAATTATGACTTGGTGGTATATTTAGCGAATATAGATTATTTGGCTGATTAGTGACCCATAATTAGGCATATGACTTAATTACCCATTCCTTAGGTTGAATTTCTATCTTAGGATCTAATCAGGTTTATAAAGCACCTTGTAGTGAAATTTTGAAACCTTAGCCTAGTTTAAGCTAGTAATTCCCTTCAAACAGACTTTTAGGGTTAGAGGTGGGTCCCTACAGCCCACTTTAGGTTGATATGATAATTAGCTCCTTGTAGTCATATTAATCCTTCTTATGATATTTTATTTATATTTTTGGCAAAAAGAGGATTTAGGCATACTACAACTTATTCTAGGTTTGTGCATCGGAGATATTAAGACTGGTTCAAGTCCCTCATCTATGATGATATTCTTTTGGTTCAAGTTCGATACCCATGATATTATTTATGGTTCAAGTCTGGCATGTGAGGTACTATTTTTTATTCGAGTTCGACATTGAGAGGTTACTTATGATAGTTAAGGGACCAATTTGAGTCTGGTGTTTATCGAATGGAAAGATCCACAGTTACAATTTCAACACTTGGATTGTTGGAATGTTTATTGTTATAACTTCTTCTAGATTTCATCCACCTTTCTTATAGAGGCCCACATTGGATTATTTACTTTTGTTTGCATCTCTAGTCTTATGGGGCCCAATTATGCTATAAATAGTTACATTCTCTTTCTTCTCTTTGGAGGCATGTTTCTAAAATAAGAGAAGAGCAGATTAGACTGAAAGACGGACTTGAAATTATGTTTACTAGCATGACATGAATACTGAAGAAAGCGAACTATTCCTAAAACATCTCATAATCTCATGTACAAAAATGTGGCGCTCAACACACCCATGCACAAGACTCTACTAGATGTGGCTTTCAGAATTCTTAGGACTCTATTGAACCTTAGGATCTAATACAAAGTTTGTAACACTTCAATTTTCTCAATTGGAATTTTATACGAAGCTCATGACCCCAAGGGACCACAAGCTAACCCATGACTGATATTTGTACCTGTACACTGCATATATAACGTAATAATGCAGAAAACATAAACATGTAGGCCATAAGGTTTAATTGAATAAAGAATCTATCAAAACATAATATCCATATGGGTGAAAGATACCCAAAACAGCTGAAAACTAACTCAAATCTAAACATGTGTCTGAATACTAAATCTAAAAGCCTCTAAGTACTGTTTGAATAAGGAGTTGAAGGAACATGTCTCCAACTAACTCCATAAACTGATAAATGGCTAAAATAATAATGAATAAATCAAATCATATTATCCCTGAATAAAGAGGACTCACTGAATCTCTGCGATTGGAAATGCTACTACTACTACTGATCTGGAGCGCATGTCTCTGAACCTATGGTGTAACATACAAAGAAAGCACCATAGCGCAAATATGTCAGTACGAGGGAATGTACTGAGTATATGGGTGAGGTAGGCTAAATATAAACAGGGTTTACATGCATGAACAATGCTAACTGTCTGATTGATATGAATGTAAGAGTACAAACATGTATATATAGTAACTAAAATCATGGGTGCATGATACCTAGTCCTGTATGCTAATACATGGATTATTGATGGATAACTTGACTAATACTGAAATTCTGATAACTTGGCCGACTATATTTGACAATCCTGAATCTGATAGAACTATCTGAGTTCCGTATTGTAACTGAGTCTGACTGTATATGACAGTCCTGATATACTAAAATCTAAATACCTATCTGAGTTCTTTTACTGAGACTAATTCTAAAATTATGGGTGGTAGTTGTTTAACTGACATTCCCCAATAACGTATATGGCTAAGTTGGGGTCCAATCTCTGCCCTGACTGGAGGGGTGTTAATATAACGCCAGTGGTAAGGATAGTTGTGGGTGACCCTTAGCTGGCAGATATTTTAAAGGAGAATGGTAGGACCCTAAACTGATAGGTTAAGCGAACTCATCAACCCTAATCTGACAGTCTAAGATGTCTTAACCTACGCTGGCTACGTAGTTTTGGAACACAAGGATGACTTCTAAGAATCACACCCAAAACTGGTAGGTGAGTTCCCATCCTTGGGTTCACTCGTTGATAACTTCTACTTCCATCTTAAGAGACTAAACATGATTCAACTGGCTGTACATGGACTGAATAACTAACATCCGTTGACTAACATATTAGTACTATTATCTGAGAGCTAACTGAGATCATGAGATTTTTTATGTTTCCTGAGTCACATGACTGACTGAGTTCTATATAGTAGAGCTTGACTGATATTTATCGTGGCACATGACATGGCTCTAGGAACACAAATATATTTTTTTTCGGGTACGAATACCCCCAAGACTCGATAGAAGGAAACTGACACACATGACATGACTTGATCACAAGATTTGAGTCCATAATTCATAATACATAAGTAGGGGATATCATATTTCATATAGTTATTCAACATCTTAAACATTGTAGAGAATTCATGGATATATTTTTTGTACATATTGTAAATCTCCATTATTTTACGTGCTTCATACCACCATAATAGAAACACATGAAAAGCATGGAATTCATATTGAAGTATATTACTAACATGGATTTGTCATTTAGACATCATAGAACCATACAAACATGAATTTCTAGCATCCTAAACATTTTATCAAACACCTTGCATGCATTCTTTAAGGCATAGGTGGGTTTCATACTTGCACCATATTAAACTACCTAAAGTTCATGGTTTTCAATTAACAAACATATATATTCCATGAAAACACCTTTAAACATCACATTGAAACTTAAACAACAATAGTCAACATGTACATATTCATATCACCACAACAAGTTTACAAAATAATATTTAAAACATGGTTCTTGAGCTCTATGAACGGATCAGATCCATAGCTGAACACTACGCATACCTTAGAAAGGAAACCTTAATGATTGGTTGGAGAGTTCTTGGATTGGGAAACTTGATTCTTGATTATCTTGGTAAAAGACTTGCATCTTGCTTTTGAGAGATGAGTTTGATGAAAACCCTAATCTTGTGGTTGAGAGCATAAGAGAGGTTTTTGTGATGCTAAACTGAAGAAAAATAGGAAAAATTATGCCCTTTTAGGGTTATAAGTCGTGGAAGGTAAAGGAAATGACCAAAATACCCTTTTGAAATAAATTCTCAGTTGCTGAAAAATCATAGCTGACGACCTTCATGATAGGGCATTACAAATGTGATAAGCTATCATGAATGTCATCACTTGGGAGCTGGTTTCTTCCTAAGGCTGATGACCTTCGTGATAGGGAGTCATAAATGTGATAAGCTATCACGAATGTCGTCACCTAGGAGCTGGTTTCTGCCTAAGGATGATGACCTTCATGATAGGGCATCACAAATGTGATAAGCTATCATGAATGTTGTCACTAAGGATCTAATTTCTGCCTAAGGCTGAGGACCTTCGTGATAGGGAATCACAAATGTGATAAACTATCACGAATGTCGTCACATTGTTTCCAGCCCGACATGCTGGAGTAAAATAGGAATAACTCTTTAATCTGATATCGAATTTAGGCAAAATTGGTATCGTTGGAAAGATAAATCAATTATCCATCTGTTGATAGGTCATGATATCAAAAATTCCAAGTATAATGAGAGATATGCTTGTTTAAAGTTTACTATACCAATATCCTCCTCAAGATTCAATCGGTAAGGAATGTTTTGACTCGTCTGATGGCTGGGAATCATTTGAAGCCTTAATATACATATAAATTACTCATAAAACTATAAAATCACCATGATATACTATGCATGATCTTGGTACATGGATCTAATATTGGTTTGTATTTTTTGGGGTATTATAGAGTCTCGTTTGAAAGCTGCAAAAAGAATTCTTATGTATCTGAAAGGTATAGAAGACCTTACCCTATACTATCTTTCTGGAGACAGTGTTGACCTAGTAGGATATAATGTTACTAATTATGTTAGATATCTAATTGATAGAAAAAGTACCTAGGGAATAGCTTATTTCAGGGTTCTTTCTTAATCTTTTACGATCTTTAGAAGTAGAAGTCAGTTGCCTTATCTACTTCTAAAGATAAGTATGTGGCAGCTTCTTCTTCTTGAGAACAATTGTTATTTATCAAACAACAACTAAAGGACATTGGGATTGTCTTAGACACTATACTTTTGATGTGTGATAATAGAAGTGCTCTCAACACCACAATGAATCCAGTACAACATAAGATGACCAAGTATATTGATATGAGACATCACTTTCTGAGAGACAATTCTAAGAATGGATAAGTAATTTGACATCAACATAGGATAACCTGACCTACTAGATGAATCTATTTTTCCTTATAAACAGCTTTGATTAGAAGACAGGTATTCTTGATAATATATGAACCTGTTGGTCTAAATCAGTATCATACCTTTCGAGGTATACACCCATGTGAACAAATTTGGAGAAGGATTGAGGTGACATTCACAAAGTTGAGAATTCACTTAAGAAAGAGATGGACCTTATTCTATCTTTTAGGTTAGTATTATGAATGTGCTTTTTTTGTTTTGTCCAAAAAAGTTGTATCTTCTCTCTATCCTTACGTCAGAAATTTTTCATATCCTAAAGGAATGATGAGTCACCTCAAAATTGAAATTGATCACATCTCATTCATTCAAAAAAACCTTCCTTACGGTTATTTGTTCTCTTTAATCCTGTTGTCCACAAACCTTCTCTTGTCAAAAGAAAAAAATCTAGCCATAAATAGCCCTCTAGTGAAGAGAATTTCCAAATGGTTTTTGATTCCTCTTTCTCATATCTTTCAAAGGACTCTAATCATAGCATATACAAAACTCCTCTGTCAAACCTTCTTGAAAAACACCTTTTTTTCTCCTACCCTTCCAAAGACACACTTCTTCTTCACTCAACTCATTTATGAAAATTCATCCATGGAGTATGATAACCCTTTTTATAGTATATTGATAGATAATTCCTAGGTTTTTGAAAATCTCATTGTGCTATAAAATTGACCAAATAAGAGTGTCTTTCTTCTTAAGAAACAAAATATCAGTAAAACAACATAAAATTCTGGTGATAATTCTAGAAGTTCTACTGAGAAGTAGTAGACTTCTGAAGAACCTGGTCCTAAAAAGAGAAAAATGATTCAAGGAGAACCTATTAGTGTGTCTAAAAAGAGAAAACTAGTAAATAAAGAAGGTTTGTGTCTATAACAGTGCAAAACAGCTTCTTGAGAAATCAAAAGTTGCTAAGTGTGAGAACTTTTGACTCAAGTGTGTCAGCAAAACCAGGTATAATGGAATTAGTTGATCTTTTTAAACATCAAATAGTGCTATGGAAAGAACTATTCCCATATCCTTTGATTAGGTAGTTAAGGAATTCTATTCCATATCATATTTCTCAAAAGATGACTATTGTAGTTCAAGAGAAGAAGCTGAATCTTGATGCTAAATTACTTGGGAAAATTTTAGAAGTTTCTATCAGTGGTGTGAAGACTGTCTAAAAACAACAGTCCTCAATGGATATCATGACAAATGCATCAAATCTTCAAGAAAATTATGTGGCTGCAATAAATAGGAAATTACTCAAAAGTGAGTTACAATTAGCCTTTGCTTTTTTTAACAAAGTGATTCTGCCTAGATCACAAAGGAGAAACATTGTTGCAGCTACTAATTTGTATGTAATGGTGTGTATTAGAAGTTTTAATTTCATTAGTTTAACTTCTTTAATGATAGAGCATATGCATAAAGTTGTTCATTGGAAAAATAAAAAATATGGTATGCCTTATGGATATTGGTTGAACAACGTGTTTGATTATTTTGGTATTGTCTATGAAAATGGAACTCTTAGAACTATGATACAACTGTTTGGTATGAAGAATTTGATCAAAATTTATTGTTTGTAAAAGAAATTAGGTAATATCTCTTGAGAATATCTCCAAAATAATAGAGGAATTTAAGCTCAACACAGCATCTAAGAATGCCGAGATCAACAAATTGCAAATGACAATTAGCATCTTTTCAACAAGGATTCAAATGTCTCTGAAGAGATTAGAATTGAGAATGCTAAACTAAAGAAGTTAATTTTAACTCAAACTGATGAGCTTCTTAGCTTGAATGCACAGATAAGGCATCTAACCAAGGAATTGTTACAATGTCATTCTACAAAAAATAATTATATGGTTCTACTTCCCCAAACCCTCTTCCCAAGTCTTTCACCTATTTAAATTCTTAATTCCTATGGATTTTCCCTAAAATATTTAAATTATAAACTGATATGATCTTCGTTAATTTTAAAGTTGTTCTGCATGTTAGTGTTGCCCATTGGCCATGAGTTAACTAACTTTTCCTTATTTTACTCTTGGTTTAATATTATCACATTTCAATAATGCCAAAAGGGGGATACTGAATTCATGTGGTAGGTACCAGGTCCCTTATGACACATGTAAGGAATGATAAGTTGATGTGCAGTATATTGACAGGGGAAAGGTGAATGATGTGTTAAATGTTTTTGAAGCATGATGGCATAGTAATAGGGAAAGAATATAGGTGAAGCATAATAGGGGGAAACATGGTGCATAATAATAGAGGGAACATTCAGCGATAGTATTGGTAATCACTCTGATTAAATAAGTTGAATAAATATTGATGTTAAAAAATCTAAGGTTGGTTTATCATCATCAAAAAGGGAAAACTGCTAGATCCTGTTTTGATGATGATCAGCTGACAACAAAGGACGATGTCCCTAGGACTTTTTGAATTCAGTACAGTTGTCACTATCCTGCACAGTTTTTTCTATTAGTGTAACAAACTACGACAGGTGAGCTTGTACCTATCAGGACACCTAGCCCAATCATATTTCTAGCCTCTTTATTATCAGCTATAAATGGAAAAGAATGCTCCTCAATTCATTTATTTTTTATATTAGATTGTTCAAATAGAGAAATCGGTAAAAACTCAAATATTACTCGAGTCCCAATCTTTTGTGTGCTAAGAGAGTGCATGTTCTTGAGTAAAGTCTTGGTCTGTAATTGAATTAATCGGGTTATAAGAGTAATGCTTTTATTTTTTTCTTTGGAGTTCTTAGGTAGAGTTACCTAAGTTGATATTGGTTAGAGTTTATCAATATCGAGGTGAGTTCTTGGTAGAGTTGTTAGAGTAGGTTTGTAATAAAGTTGTTACAAACTAGTTGATTCTAGAGTTAGGTTCTATTTGAGTCTTTAAGCAAGAGTTTGATTATTGTGGATTGTTGAGTGCTTGTGAGGGCAATCCGTTGTTTTCCTCCCTTGAGAATGGAGGTTTCCATGTAAAATCTTTGTGTTCATTAATTTACTACAGTGTTTTGTTTCATTACTACTTTACTGTTTGACTGCCTTTGTCTTACTCCAAGGGACCTAGTCTCTCTTAGTGTGGTGCAACCCCCTCATTTCAACACAACCCTCATTAAAGCACCATTAAAACATTTATCACACATTCTCATTCCTTGGACCAAGATACACATTTAGGCATACATTGTTGGTATCGTCATACCAACTACACATGCAAGGTAACATCAATCATGACAAACCAATTATCATCACTTGGGGGAATTCACAACACCTTTAGTTGAATTTCAAATCAATAGTCTTCATTTACTTTTCACATTATGCAATATTTAAAGAGTAGTTCAATACGCATACTTTTCATATTCAAAAACAAATTTCATAATGCGGGACTAAGGTCACAACCACTTCAAAAGTCACTACTTTGGGGAAATCACAATCCCTTAATTTATTCACTATACCCATGTATCAAATTATTTTAAAACCACCATTTAAACATAACTCATGAGGGGACAAACATGAAACATCACATAGAAAGTATTTATTTAAAACCCTCAACCATGATTCATAACCAACATCAATACCATTCAAACAACACTTAAAAAATATGTTTTTAGCAATTTAATAATTAGGGAAGAGTAACATGCTTGCAATACCAGGATTCACCAAAAGAATTCAACCCTTGAGCCCTTAGATGACCTACTTCTTAGAAACCCTAAGTATGGCTCCTTAAGAGATTTGAGAGAGCTTTTGAAGTGTTTGAATAAGTTATGAATGATAAATAACCCCCTTAAGTGTTTAATGAATGTGGGGTTTTAATTGGGTAAGGAGGGAATTGTCAAAAGCACCCACAATTTAAAAGCTGAAATTTAGTCGTCAATAACTACATGTCACTATACGACTCATAAGTTCTCATTACAACTCATTACCATGAGTCATAGGTAAGATAGTTTCCAAGACACCTACATACTATTGACCCTACGACTCAACTACTATGACTTGTATGGGACCCTACGACCTGTAGGGTCAAGTCATAGTCAACGCAAAACCCATCAGGGGTAAAAACTGGACATCCTAGAATTTTAACCTATCAACTCATCACAAGTCCTTACAACTCTTAGTGAGCCACTTGTACTAAGAGAAGAACTTAGTCACACACTTACTGTTTAGGTTATGATTTGAGTACAATGACTCATTAAGACTCCCTACAAATTATAGGGTAACTCGTACTCATGGCAGTGAGGATAAAACTTCAGATATTTTCAAGGACCAAAAACTCAGGGTGTTACACTAAATGCACTAAGGGTCTATGCAAAAAGCCAAGTATATCAACTCTAGTGTTTTAATATGGCCTAAACGGTCCAACTATCCTAAGTATTTCATTTTATCAATCCAATGCCTAAACTCATCCCAAATATAAGACAATATCATAAGAATACTATGAGATAGCTTAATATAATAAAGAATAAACCTAGCATACCTTGAGGCAAAAAAAAACTCAACGAATTGCTAAACCACTACTTTTCCATTATGATAATCTTCCTCAAGATGCCAAGCTATCAAAAACAAATTCTACTCATCAATATGACAGTATCGATATCCATATTCCACTATTATGCTTTGGGTCCAAAAATCACCTCAAAAACCCTATTTAGGTCCCACTAATGAAAATCGCATTTTTAATACCAAATCAACATGATATAAAGCTTAATGAATCATTACCCTCTAGAATGGGTGAAAAGCAAGCTAAATTGGGTCAAAAACCAAGCCCTAAGAATTTAGGGTTTTGAATAAATAATCAAGAAATTTCACCAAGAAAAGGGTGAAATGTACATTAAATTGAAAGATATTCACTAAAATAAATATTACTCAAGCTTCCCTATCACCAACAACTTCAATTTAACTTAATCCTTCTAGTTAGGGTTAATGCTCTCAATAGACGAGTGAAAAATAGCTAAATTTGAAGACTAAGGGGGCATTTTATACTCAGTCCAGGTTCTCGAAAGTCGATGTGGCGACCCCAAGGTGTGCGATTGCACTACCTGAAGATTGTACAATTAGTCATGATCGTGACCCCTATTATGCAATCAATGCATCGGATTGCATCCAAAAAATAGCGATCACATTTGCATCAATCGATACCTGAAGACTTGGATATCTTCTAAGTCTCCGTCAAGGCATCGAGATTTATTTGAAATCCCATATACGCAAATAAACTATGTGACCACACAAAATTCAATGTTATGGAAGTGATGGTACACTCAAATTTTTTATCTGAGGTCTTTTTGACAAAAATTGGGTCCCACACCCATTTATCATTTTCTTAACTTTTTGACCAATAGGTCGAAATGAGCTCGGGTTCCTCAAGACCCAAACCAAAGGTCTACTTTGCCTAAAATCGATATTCGGGAGCTACTGATGCAGTTAGAATCTCTACACGAGATTTTTTTACTGATTTTCTTGCTCGGTCTCCAATTGGTACCAATGAAGACTTTTAAACTAGGAAATGGCTCTAAAACCTAAATGTACTGCCCAATAACCAAACTGTCAGTCCAAGCAAGTCATAAATGACATGAGGCATCTACAGAAAAGCTCTAACAACAAAAATATTCTGAAATATGGAAAATAACCTGAAGGGTCATTACAAAAATACTAGGTAGGTACAGACGGAGTAGGCTTTGCTAGCCTATAGATAACATCCAACTAAGACCAGTCTGAAATAAAGGCTGTACCTAACTCTGCAACACAAAACTGAAATCTCAACACCAAGGCTGAATCGCTCGATCTTAACTACCCAAACCAAACCAACCCTTAATTCACACTCTAAATCTATCATAACCTCCAATTCGCCATTCAAAGATGTCAAGTCTAAACTGAGCCGACAAGTCTTACCCAATGTCAAATACTCAAATCAACATTACTATCCAAGTCAGACATATCCTTACTATATCATGTTGAGCTAAAATCAAAACATAGATGAAGAACAAAATCAACATAGAGGACAGATCACTGATAAATTAAAAACAAATAATCAAATCCATATCTTACTGGGGGCCATGAACCACCAAGGCGTACTTAAGAACTCACCAAGGGTTCAAACCATACTAATCATGACCATAACTCTAGAAACTTGGAGAAATGCAACCTTATCCAAAAATTAATCAATCCAAAACTCCATCTCGACAATGAATACCCTATTTACTAACTTAAAAAGCATACACAAGAAAGATCACCTATCTCTAACACTCTAATTCCACTAAGACAAGAACCAGATCACAATAAGAATAAAGTATCCATCCTTAAATCAATACTAAGAGTAAACCACGACAAAGGTATGAACCTAAACAGCTAGAAAGATGAATCCAAGACCTCTCAACATCAACATCAAAACCACTATCAGGTGATAAACTAGTCAAACTTGAAGAACGAGACTCTAAATAGTCAACCACAAAAATAGACTCCAACACTAAAAATCACAGTAGAACCATGTACAACAAAATACTTTCAATACAATAATCCACCCCACAACAAATCTACCATACCCAATAAAAAAAGAGGAAGAAAAAACATTACCTCACGAGAAGAGAGAAATCATCCAATCAATGTAGTTGTCCATGACAATGAATAAGAACTGCAAAAAAGGAAATTTCTTTCTAGATACTACTAGTCTAGCCAGCTACCAAGCAAGGATCGATAAACTTAAAAAACTAATTATTATAAAAATAGTAATATAAATATTAATATAGAGGATTGGCAGTACCAAAAATGAAATCATCAACAAGTACCACTATAGGGCCATAAGAAGACCAATAAGCCATGGTAGTTGGGACTCAAACCAAAGTGCTACATCCAAGGGGAAAATATTAATACTGATTCAATCCATCAACTACTAAAAGAAATAATCTGTGGGGGTAGTCATATAATCATGAACTCTATCTCAAAGGGAACAGTAATAAATATAAACCTACTAAGGCATATAATAATCTATGAGTAGGAGAATCCCAATATGCTCTAACGAAAGGGTAAAGAATAGAAATAATAAAGTGCACCCATAATGGGGAAACCCAAAGTCACATACTTGACATGCCTGAGGGAGAACAAATCTAAATAGGTCCAAACTCCAGCTAAGCATCGAAATAATCAATAGACTTGGTAAGCAAACTGCCTCTAGCTATTTGTGACTTAATACTACAAGACTGATCTAAATGAGTTGAACAACTAATAATCCCACATCAAAGATACTCAATGGACTAGAAGGCGATCTTTCTGTAGTTGTAGCAAACGCCTGAAGTCCTAATCTAGTGATAAACATAAGTCGACCCCAACTAGGTTGACCAACTAATATCGAGGGAACTCTCTACTGAACTGACCATTTTTATTGCAATCAAAAAAATCCTTAGGAATACTAGGCTGGCAATAAATAAATGCTAACTATTTTTGAACAACGAAATCTTGTTAAGGGCACTCTCTAGACCAATGTTCTATCTCACCACAACCAAAATAAGCCCCTTGAATACTTTGAGGTACTGCCCCTCTTGATCAAGAATAATTCCTATATCTAGAAGACCCATACCAAAAACTCTACAAGGTCTGATGAGAACTCTTACAACTGTGATAACTGTGACTAACTCAAAGTTCCATATATTCTTAAATGCTACCTGCATATAATTGATAGGCTGCAAGGAAAGCTGGCCTCTGCTGGGAAGATCCTCACTCCTAGATAGAACACCAATAGTACTATATGGATGACATGGTCTTTTACCGCAACCTCCATAAGTCTTAATACATTCTCTCTCTGTGGACCTTGTATGATCAATAACCTGAGAGATGGAACACCCAATTGCTATCAAGTAAGTCGATGCCAAACTAAGTGGCAGTTCTAATGTTCTCACCCTTACCCATCATTCAAGTACGAAAGATCCTAATGGAGGAGTATGAAACACCCTAAACTTAGACCCTCACAAAATTTCATAATTTTAGGACACTTTGGGCAAGGTACGATACTAGGATACCAATCGCACCATAAGATCAATTTAGAATGCCTTTCTCGAATATTAGGTAGTTTGTTTTAGGTTGGGTTCTGCCCAAGGTACGACTCTACATCATATGAGTCATATGTGAGGATAAGAGGTGCATGATGCCAAGTTATATGAAGCTTGTGGACTAGGCTAGTTGAATCTGTCCAAGATACGGTTTGTGGGTACTTTTCATACCCTAAGACATGACATAGACCTAGGTGGTCATATGGTGGTCTATATAGTGGACCATGGTGGGGTATAGGGTATGAGTTAGGGTACCACTAGTACCCTAGGGTACAACTTAGGGGGTTGGGTCGTACCCTCCTGGGACTTAGTTTTCAGCTTTTAAGGTAAGGGTAATCCGGACATTTCCCACCTCAAAACTTATGTACCCATCTTATATAAACCTTAGTGGCCTCTCATAACACACTTTGAAGAATATAAATAATTCAAAATACTCTCTCAAACACACACTTAAAGATTGGAGGCTAGGGTTTCTACAAGTGTTTTTCAAAGGGCTCGAGAGTCAAGTTTCTCTCCTGAATCTTCATGTATAAGGTATTTACTCCCTCCCTCATTGTTAGTTCCTACTAATTCATGATTTATGTGCTTTTAACATTGGCTTATGAATCATAAATGGTGGTTTGGAAACATAGTTTAGTGTTTTGATGAATATTGTTTAATGTTAGTTTAAATTATGTTTACACATCTTTTTGGTGATGGTTTGCACATGTGGGTGCTTGTTGGCTGTGGTTTATCAAATGGGTCATGGGTAACCCTCATTTTGATGGTTTATGCTTGGTTTTTGGTCTAGGTAATGGTAAGCCCTCAATATGTTTGATAAAATGCCTAAGAGAATGTTTTTACTCTATTGTTGAACTTTCATTGGAACTATTGCATGGTATAGTTTTGTAATGGAATCCTAAATGGATTTAGATGGTATTACATGGTTGAAATGGATTGAATGTCTTGGAGTGGCTAAATGGTAAAGCCTTGATGGATATGCTCGAATGAGACATTATATTATTTTAATATTATCCGCAGATCGCGCGGGTAAGTACACTAGTATATTATAAAGTAGAGGACGATGCATCAGAAGAAGCCATGTGGCAGCACAACAGAAAGCCATGTGGTAGTTTTAGGACAAGAATATAAATATGGTAATAAAAATTTTGAATTAAAAAATTAGAGATATTTAAATTTTATAAAAAAAATTTATCATTAACTTGAAATTAGGAACCTAAAGAGTTCTAGACAAACTCTAACTATTCATAACTTATCCCTTCCAATATTTTATAAAATAATAGTGTAGCCGCCCGTGCCTCGTCCGTGTAATTTTGATTATTTAAAATTCGGCGATTTTATCTATTACAAAGGTTTTTAATGAAGTGCAAAAGTTCAAAACATATATTTTATTTTAAGCACATATATATTTTACCACCAGAAGTTTCAAGTGGTTAATGATTTAATATATTGTAGATGTAGATGTAGATTTATAGACTTTTTAAATCTTCTTAAAATCAAATTTAGTTGATTTAAAATTCTTAGACCGATGAAAAAAATATTAGTTGTCATTAATTCTGATGACTTATAATAAGGTAAGGTTTTACCATAAATATATTTAATTAATTTTCAACTCTTAAATATTTGAAAAAAATAGTCAAAAGACAATTTTGTCTAAGCAAACTCTTTTAATGAAGGGCAAAAAGTTCAAAAAGAGGATTCCTCACTTCTTTCTCTCATTCAAAATCATGCAAGCTACTTTCATCTCACACGTCTCCTAAGTGATAAAAAGAAATTTTTGTAATATAATCTCATATATGTAGTCTGTGGAGGATAGAATGCATTTCTTATCACTATTTTTTTTAGGATAGAGAGACTA
Source organism: Capsicum annuum (assembly GCF_002878395.1). Taxonomy (NCBI): domain Eukaryota; kingdom Viridiplantae; phylum Streptophyta; class Magnoliopsida; order Solanales; family Solanaceae; genus Capsicum; species Capsicum annuum. The sequence goes on along the minus strand of NC_061117.1, from coordinate 79,390,544 downwards.
TTTTTGGTAGACCTTCGATAAACTCATAAAATTATGATTCAAACAGTTATACATTCAATTTTAAGATAATTTTTAATAGAATCTCCTATGCGGAGTCTATGTAGGATAGAATACATACCTTATCACTATCTTTATAGGACAGAAAGATTATTTTCAAGAGGGTCTCAGCTCAAAGATTGGTAACGCTGCAATCTTTCAATATGTGATATAATTGAAGAACAACAAAAACATGTGACAAACTTACAAAAATTATGTTTTAATAGTTATTCCTTCAATCTAAAGAAAATTTTCACTATAATCTCATATATGTGTAGTGTGTGAAGGATATAATGCATACCATATTACTTTGTAGAGTAGAGAGACTATTTTCGGTAGAAAATTGATGAACTCACAAATATTATGATTCAATAATTATGTCTTCAATCTGAAGATAATTTTCAATACAATCTCATATGTGTAGTGCATATCTTTGTTTGCATAACACGGATCAGATAATTACGAATCATCAACCCGCATACCCAATTGTTCAATGATATACTTCCATACATAACTAATAGTACATCACTTACAGTGAAAATAACATCGAGATGTTTTCATCCAACGCATAAATAAAAAGAAATACATCCGACAAATAAAGAATTTTAAGGTAAATTATGTTATTTTGCTACACAAGAATCTACTTCGACTCTGTATTTAAAACCAAACCTCAACTCCCGACTCAAGCCGACTGCGACTCCTGACTCTCATTAATTACGAGGTATATTTATCCTACAAAAGAAATCAAAAGTGAAAAGTAAAAATAAGTGAATTGAGAGTTAAGTTTCACTAACATAATCATAAATTATAAAAAAAAAAAACATCAACAATCAAAATAATTATTAGAGAAGACAGAAACACGAAGGGAGAAGAAGAGCATAAATATTATATTAATATGTATTCTTATAAAAATTAACTTGAGCAAGAAAATTGTAGCTATGATGCTTAATTTAAGGAATATTACTCATTAAAAAATATGTGCACGATATATTTTATAGAATTTGAATCTTATTAAAATTATAATAAAGAGTCTGAATATGCAAAGGTGTAATATCACTTGGAGTTTTAAAATATTTTATCTAATTCTATTTGAAGAATGAATAAAATTATTCCAGATAGTAATTGTCCTACTAGTGCACATAAGGATGTCGTTTAATTAGTGTCCTTACTTTAAAAATAACTTTTACCATATATTTTTCTTTCTTTTCATATATTTGAGGACTTTTTAATTTTTTGACAGAATATATTTTTTCCTTTTATCATGTATTTTAGGACTCTTTTATTTTAAATATTATAAATATAATGATGGAATAATTGAAAAAAATAAGTAAAACATACGTCTATTATGAAGTTACAACAACAAAAACAACAAACCCAGTGTATTCCCACCAAGTGGAGTCTGGGGAGGGTAAAATGTACGCAGTCCATTTCGCTACCTCAGAAGAAGTAGATGTGTATTACGAAGTTAATACTATATAATTCATGTGTTTTACTAAGGAAATAATTAATAAAAGGTAAAATTCTAATTTGTTTAGAGCTCCTAAATTTTAGTTACACAATTTAAATAAGGAAAAATTTTATATATAATTTTAAATTTTTATTTTTAAAGTATTAAAATATATAGTAAAATGACGATTTTGTCTAAAGCGAAAGCTTTTAATGAAGGGCAAAAAGCTCAAATCACTTTTCTAAGGGTCTTCACACTTTTAATATATTATAGATATAGATTATAGATATAGATATTTAAATATTAAATAATAAAAGAAGAAGAATAAGAATAATCTATATATATAATATTTGAATTTAAAAATACATCATCCTTTTAAAAGGTAAAAAGTCATTAGCTTAAAAATAAAATCTCATTTGAATTTTTTATTGAAAATGATAAGATAATTTATTTTTCCATTTCTTACTTAGTTAAAAATAATAATTTAAAAACTTACATTTAACTGTAAAACGAAAACTTATTTATATGATAAAGGCCCATTATTTTAAAAAAAAAGCATAAAAGAAAGGAATAAAATAAAAAATGATCAAAGAAAAATTATTAATTAATCTAAACCTGTTATAATATAATAAGAATAAAGAAGAAGAGTAGAGAGAGAAGAAAGAGTAATTGTTATTTCTTGAGGGACTCTATTGAGATCCTTGAGGATGATTTACAATAAAGGAAACCCTTCTATTTATAGGGGAAATATACTCTTACTTTCTGACTAAAGGACAGATACTTCAAATCCTGATAAATATCAACTAGATCTTGATAGATCTTATCTATATAGACATTCACTATAATGTAAATACATTTATAACACTCCCCCTTGAATGTCTAATTGATAGATAATGTGCCTCGTTGAAACCTTACTATAAAAAATCTAGTGGGAAAATAAATCTAGTGAAGAAAAAAGAGTACACATCTCTAACAATACGCATATAGGTTGCCTCACTAAAAACCTTACAAGGAAAACCCAGTGGAACAAAACCTCGTAAGGGAAAAAGAGTACAACGCATATTAACTCCCCCTAATGAGAACATCCTTGAACCTTTGCATCCCGATCTTGTGCATCATCTTCTTGAAAATTGCAATTAGAGGAGACTTGGTGAATAAATCAGCCACATTGTTACTTGAAAGAATCATTTTCACGTTAATATTACCATTCTTTTATAGCTCATGTATCCTCCATTGAGATGTGTTATGCACGTTGCATTATCTCTTTATAAAATTGTGGGTACATTGTCACATTTCAAACCACATTTTTCTCGAATGAGATGTATCATGGACCTCAACCATACATATTCTCAGCTTGCTTCAAGAATAATTATTATCTCAGTATGATTCGATGAAGTGGCTACGATAGACTGCTTTGTATATCTCCAAGATATGGCAGTACCACCACATATGAATACACAACCTGTTTGAGACCTAACTTTTGTAAGTCGGATAAGTACCCAACATCAGCATGACCAATAAGATCGGGACTGCAATCTTTAGAATAATATAAGCCCATATCGGTTGTCTCTTTATGTACCGTATATGTGTTTGATCTCATTCTAATGTCTCCTAGTAGGAGCAGAACTATACCTTGCTAGCAAATTAACCGAAAAAGCTATAGGCCTTGTAGTATTTGCAAGATACTTGAGTGCACCAATTGCACCAAGATATGATACTTCATAACCAATCTGAATTGGTATATTTCTCATTTCGTCAAATAATCTATTGCTTTTGAAAAATCTTCAAGAGTTTTAATAAATTTACGCGATATAAGGATTATAAATAAGTTTTTCAGAAACTTTTATATGCTTCAAATTTTTTAAATCCTTAAATACGTTGTCATGTAAATTTTGCCAAGTGACAATATTCAACATTTCATGAGTGACATATTCAAGTGTTTGGATTGCAAATCAAATAAGTTTTATGCTTATCAAGATGCATCCTTTCATGTCACTTGATAAATGTTTCTACGTCAGCATGCTTAAATAAACGTAGAATTTAGATCCTCGTAATCTCTTACAATATTGCACTAATATTGTATCAAAGATATTGATGATATATCATTTCGTATTGGTTCACAATGTGACATAACATTTTGAGATCTCATCACTTCATTATTTTCAGGTACCTAAACCTCTCATAAAGTTTTATGAAGTGTTATGTCGTAGGCTTTTCAACAGTACATTTCCTTCTTATTATGATTGTTTGCTCCTTATCCTTTTCAAGAATTATTTTATTTGAAATCGATTGGTCTACCACGCTTCACGCATGCATAGACTTTGTCCTTCATGGACACAAAATAGGAGGACTTGCAACTTAAATATGAGATGCTTTCGGCATTTGACTTGAATTATCTTTTGAATGAGGATCTGATGATAATTCCTAACATATTTCATACCTGTTTATAATATCCCCCTTATGTTAGGAAAACTAACATACGTCCTCCATCTTCTTTGAGGAATCCATCTGTGTGCATCATGGTATATTCATTAATTATATACCGCACATTAAAACTATTAGATGGAATAGTTGGTTCATAATCTTGAACCAATTGAGAGGGAAGAAATAATCATAACTTATTGGTCTAATGCATACAATGGCTATTGTATGCAACATATCATATTTCAGACCAACACATGAAGTTTCATTCTCATTAGCAATAGTTTATCTATTTATCAAAGGCATTCAATACCAAACTATCATCATCAAGATGAATTATCTTGATTACACAATCTAAAAATTATGTTCTTAACCTAATTTTATTGAGAAAACAACTTTATGAATGTCAAACTACAGGTTGACAATAAATGTACATGTGATCATCTTATTGATGCATCATTTCAACATATCACATGATAGGTGAACATGCCCTTATTCACCTGTTATACTTTTCAGATTTTAAGGGATCCAATCCCAAAATTAGTTGGTCCAACCAACTTATCATGAGAATAAGCAACATTAAAAGTAATAAAGAATTTTCTAATTTTTCAATATATGCTCAATACTCAGTATGCACATCTTTGAGATGTCGCAATAGTTCATGTCAATTTATGAACTTTTATTCTAGCAAACTCCAAGTTTACCATGACATGTACCTTTTACTTTACTAAATTTCAGATTTACTATTACATGAGTAAATTTCAGATTTACTACTTTAGAAGTAGATTTTGAAATAACTCTTCTCAGTTATTCTGCCTCATTCGGAGGTGAATTATGATACCATCACAATCAAGTGCAAGTTTACATTAATAAATTTCTCATTCCCCAGGACTGGAATATAATCGTGACTTAAGCTAATCAAATTTTGATATCTTATAACCTCTTTAATGATATTGCTACTTTAGGAGTAAATCGAAGCATATATCATATATTGCTACCACATTCACTTCAAGAATGGAGCAAATTGTCATATTTCAGACCTATCATATATTGTTACCACATTCACTTCATGAAATGGAGCATATTCAATGGACAAGTTTCTTGAATTTTCATCAAAAATATGTTATTTTGCCTTAGCCATCATAATATCATCAATATGGTGTATTGAGATTCAAACTCAACATCTTATCCATATAAAGACGTCAAACATAAATCGATGGGACTTAAACCCAATATCTTATCAGTATGATGCATTTAATCCGATGTCTTGACCTCTTAATGGGATGAGATCCTTAGTCAATAACATAATAATCTAAAAATATAATAGATCAAAGATAAAACATTCAATATCATATATAAATTATGTTTAAAACAAAAATAAACATAAAGAACAAACATAATTTTTCTACATAATTTAGATAATTGAACTTTAAAAAAAAATAATTCAAAATATTGTAGAGATTATAACTTGTACAATATCACATATAACTTTAACTGTACACGTAATGACATAACAAAGCCACAAAACATAAAGAATATGTGTTGGTCACCATAACAATTGTAAACGTTATTTTCTCACTAGTTGTACGTTTGCATACTTTCAAAACAAACACATATCGTAAATATCATTTGACCCATTCAAATTTTTTTCTAACAAGAACTTATCATGGTATTACACATACCTGAGTTTGATAGCAAATAATCTCAATTAGTTAGAGACTCGTGCTGATAACGTGTTATAAAATAATTAAGAATAAAGAAGAAGAGTAGAAAGAAGAGAGAGTAAATATTATTTTCTTGAGGGATTCTATTGAGATCCTTGAGGATGATTTACAATGAAGGAATCCCTTCTATTTATAGGGGAAATATACTCTTAGTTTCTGACTAAAAGATATCAAATCCTGATAGATATCAACTAGATCTTGATAGATCTTATGTATATAAACATTCACTATAATGTAAATACATTTATAACAAAACCAACTTAAACCACTCGCTCACGTAACTTCTTCATCCATTATTTTCCTATTTTCTTCGAGCATTATCACACATGCTTTACTTTTGTAGAAGAAAGCTTGTCTTTTAATATTCTAAATTTAAATGTAAATTTAAATGTATTTTGGCAGCAACTAATTCAATAAGGATTTCAAAGATTGTAATGTATTATTTCTGAAAAAGTTCATATTAGTATTATTCAGAGAAAATAACCTATTACCCCCCCGAACTATAGTCGAAAAAATTGTGACACACCTCAACTTCAGGGGGGGTCCTATTACCCTCTGAACTAAATAAAAGTGTATTATTTACACCCTTTACTACCTACGCGGTGCCTTCGTGACACAATGCGTGTATGGAAACGCTGATGGCACGTGAAGACATTTTTTAGGTCTCCTTATCCAATAAACACTCGCCACTTGTCCAAAACGAATTTAAAAAAAAAACTTTATTTAAACCCTTCTTCCTCCATGTTCATCCTCCATTGAAGAAAAAGAGAGTAAAAGCTCAACGGCTCTTTCTTCCTCTACAAATTCTTCTTCGAAATTTCATTATTCTTCGAATTTCTCTTTGATTTGGGAAGACAAAGGTAATTTTTGTGTAAATTTCTTATGTTTAATCCATGTAATGTCATTATGAAAGTTTTGATTTTTGGTTTGTTAATGTAAAACGGATTTTTTCATTTATGATTAATCCAAAATTTGAAGTTTTTCAGCATCAATGAAGTTTTTCATCTCCATTAATGAAGTTTTCATGTTTTCTTTTTCTAAAATTTTATGATTAGAAATGAGAAAATACGAGTTGAATAAGTTGTGTATGGATGAGACTGATCCAATGATCAATGCTGAAGTGCGATGTAAATATGACATTTTATTGCAAATACAGACGTCTTGGTCAGATCACAATCCCGATAGAAGATTTTGGGCGTGTCCTCATTATGAGGTTTGTGTTGATTTTTGGTTAATTTGTTAATGTTGATATTGGTGTAAAGATTTATTTTTATGTTCTTAATTTTCAGGCTACGAATTGCAATTATTTTAGATGGAGAGATTTGGAACGAATTGTCGAAAGATAGAAATTTATTCTTCCGAGATTGGTGAACAAGATTAATGAGCTAGAAAAGATTTACGAGAGTGTTAAGATGCAATTGAATAAGCTTGAAAGCTTGAAGACTCAGCGTCATTATCCCATCAACATGAATTTAAATGATTTGGAGTCAAAACAAGAAAATGACTTAAAAAATATGCAAACTAAATTTCAAAATCATCAAGACAAGTCATTCAAAAATGAAGAATGAAGTAGGCAAGAATGTGATGGATAATTTGAAAGGGAATGGCAAGTGTAATTTGAAAGACAAGAGAATAAGGATGGGAAAAAAGAAGAAAAAAGCATGTAACTTTACTAGAAAATTCCTTTGTTGTATGATTATATGTGTAGGAGTTGTTGTTATTAGTTTTGTTATGCAATTTGGAAACATGAAGAGCAGTCTAATTAAGTTGCCATAGTATATAGTTGGGACTCATTTTGTGTAGAAATGGAATTGCAATTTGCTATGCTAAGCTATCGAAGTATGTAATAGATCATTATTTTGTGGTAATCTAACTTTAATTTGATCTTATTTTGGTATTGTTATACTCTTTTGTTTATGATAAAGAGGATAGTGTATTATTGTGTAAATAACCAAAAAGAAGCAACAAAACAGAACTTGCAATTTGGAAGAAAGGCAAAATTAACATTGCATTCAAAAAAGAGACTAAATATTAGTACATTTACATAAGACATTCACGAGTGACACCAAAATATTATCTTTGTGGGATAATAACAGCTTAAAATATCCAAAACATTATCTTTGGGACCAAAATAGTAGCTTCATTGTTTCATACAAGAAAAGTAGCTAAGTGACACCAAATTAGTAATCAACTGACGACTATAGTTTCCAGGGTCTTGGAGTTGTGAAGAGGATGAGGTATGCATGGTTGCATTATTTGAATTCCTTGATTGATCTCTTATTTGTTGAAGCCTTCTTGTTGTGATTACTTGCTTGCCTTTCCACTTTATTCCACTTGAAGTTTTGAAGCCAATGTCTCCAGATACAACTGCTGATTTCATTACTTGCTTAGGTCCAGTGGACACTATTCTCCTACTTGGCAGCCCAGGCTATAAAAAAAAGGTTGTTTAAGTTCAAGACATAATAAGAAAAGAATACAAGCATCGTAAATATTTTCACTTACATTAATGGTTGTGAAGCCATTTTAGCTTGAAACATACCCATTCCAGTCATTCTTGGTCCTTTATATTGACTTGTGTTTCCAACCACTTTTCCCCTTCCTCTAGCAGTAACAACTGTCTCTCTTGGTGCTAAATTTGAAGCATCATATGTTGTACTACCTTGATAATAAGTAAATCAACTTTAAAGTGAATAACTACTTCCTCTACCCCTTCCTCTGCCACTTTTAGTTCTTGATGACACTCCATCATTGTTGTAATACCCGTGCTTATTCCTAGTTAGAAATCATCTTAAGGATGCTAGTACTTTCTTTGAAATATAAATCTATTTTTGTACCTATGGTATTTTTGAGATTTCTTCTTTCTATCATGTGGGAAATTGAGTTAGCTTTCTAACGATACCAATTTTGTCCAAATTTGACACCAGGCGAGGAAGTTATGGATGCTTTACTCAGAACTAACCGAAGCCCAGGTGTGACATCCAAGTTGACGGACCGCCAAATAAGTGACGGACCGCCACTTTAACCGTCATAGCCAAGACAGTAAGGCCACATTCTAGATAAAGATTGACGGACGAGTTGATGGATCGTCAGATTTTTGATGGACCGTCATCCAGGCCGTCAACTCTTATCTAGTGAACCCCATTTTTTGTCCACATATGAAGGTCGAAGTGAAGGGCCGTCAAGTTTCTAACGGACCATCAGTCGGGTCGTCACACACCACATTCAGTTTATTTTTAGGCCATTTTAATAGGGGTATTTTAGTCACTTACCACTCACATATATATACCCAGATGAGTCTGAATTCAGCTATTTTGCTCATTATTATTTCACAAACAAAAACAAGAGTTTTTCTATAAATTTAATCTCCAAGAACAAGACCCAATCTTCTTCAAAAATCAAAGGATTTCAAATCCTTCAAGTTAGAAAAAAAACATCAAGAACCTTGAGTCAGGTATGCGTAGTGTTCATCTATGGATCTATTTCATTCATAGAGTTCAAGAACCATGTTTTAAATATTTTTTAATTGTCTTGTTGTGATATGAGCATGTATATGTTGATGATTGTTGTTTAGTTTTAAGATGTTATCTAAAGGTGTTTTCATGAAGTATATGTGGTTGTTAGTTGAAACCCATGATCCTTATGTGGATTAATATGGTGAAATTCATGACCACACTTAAGCTAAAAGAATGCATGCAAAGTGTTTGATAATATGACTAGGATGATAGAATTCATGTCCCATGATTTAATAGTGCTTAAATGACAAGTCCATGCTCTATGCTTTATGATTTCCCATAAATTCCATGTGAGTGATATGCGTTGTTGTTGTGATATGGATTGACCGTGCTATTGAAGCTATGCAAGTATATACCTATTGTATGACTTTCCCTTCCATGTATAAGATGTTGAGAACTATGCTTAGTGTGAAATCCCCTGCTCATGATATGGTAAATTGTGGACTCTACTCTTACGATCAAGTCAGTCATGTGTGTCAGTTTCCTTTCATCGAGTCCTAGGGGTACTTGTACCCAAAAAATATATCTGTGTGCCTAGAGCCATGTCACGTTATCATGATAATCTCAATCAAGCCATGATCTATAGAACTCAGTCGGGCATGTGACTCAGGAAACCTCAGAAATCTCATAATCTCAGTTAATTCTCAGATAGTAGTACTAATCTGTTAGTCAACGAAAGTTAGTTACTCAGTCCATGTACCGTCAATTAAATCACATTCAGTCTCTTTAGATGGGAGTAGAAGTTAGCACCGAGTGAACCCAAGGATGGGAACTCACCTGCCAGTTTAGGGTATGATTCTTAGTAATCATCCTTGTCTTCCAGAACTGCGTAGCCACCGTAGGTTGAGACATCTTAACCTGTCATATTAGGGTTGATGAGGTGGCTTAATTCGTCAGTTTAGGGTTCCCACCATTCTCATTTTGAGTACCTGTTAGCTAAGGGTCACTCACAGCTGTCCTTACCAGTGGCGCGGTATTGACAGCCTTCCAGTCGGGGCAGAGATTGGACCCCAACTTAGCTATATGTGTTGTTGGGGCATGTCGGTCAAATAACTACCTCCCACAGTTTTAGTCCCAGTCTCAGTGAAAAGAACTCAGATAGTTCTTCTGATTTTAGTATATCAGGACTGTCAAATACAGTCAATTCAGTTACAAAATAGAACACAAATAGTTCTATTAGATTCAATTCTGTCAGACACAGTCATCTATGTTATCAGAATTTCAGTATTTGTCATGCTAGATATCAGTAGATCATGTATTAGTGTCAAGATCTAGATATCATGTAAGCACGATCTCAGTTACTACGTATGCTTGTTTGCACTCTTACGTTCATATCAGTCAGTCAGTTATCATCGTTTATGCATGTAAACCCTTTTGTATTTAGCCTACCTTACTCTTATACTCAGTACTCCTAGTTGTACTGACGCATTTGTGATATGGTGCTTTCTTTCACGTTACACCATAGGTTCACAGATATAGCTCCAGATCGGTAGTAGCATTCCAGTCGCAGAGTTGCAGTGAGTCGTCATCCATTCGAGGATGATATTATTTATTTTATTTATTAGTTCAGTTTAGTTTTGCTAGACGGAGTTAGTTGGAGACATGTTCCTTCAACTCCTTATTCAGACAGTATTTAGAGGCTTTCAGATTTAGTTCAGATTTGATTGAGATTTCAGTTGTTTTGGGTATTTGTTACCCCATATGGATGTTATAATTTGTTAGATATTCTATGCAGTTGAACCTTATGGCCTATTGTTCATGTTTTCAACATTATTATGTCATATATTGCAATGTACAGGTATTGATATCAGTCATGGGTTAGCTTGTGGTCCTTCAAGGTCATAAGTATCGTGTAGCATTCCGATTTAGAAAATTGAGGCATTACAAACTTGGTATCAGAGCCTAAGGTTCAATAGAGTCCTAGGAAATCTAAAAGTCACATCTAGTTGAGTCTTGTGCATGGGTGTGTTGCACGCCACATTTATGTGTAAGAGGCTATAAGATGCTTTTGGAATAGTTTCCCTTCTTTCAGTATTCATATCGTGCTAGTGAGCATAATCTCAAGTTAAACTCTCAGTCTAATCCATTCTTCTCTTATTTCAAAATATATCTCCAAAGAGAAGAAACCAGCCAGCTCCTCATCTCAAAGATCCTTTAGGTGAACATGTTTCTCATGTGGAGTTTAGAGCCACATTTACCGCACTTGCTCAGTCTGTGGCTGCCTAAAATGAACGGCCAGCAGTTATTCCAGCCAATCCAGTGGCCAACTCAGCCGCAGCTAGGATTCAAGACTTCACCCGAATGAATCCTCTATCTTTCTTTAGGTCTAAGTCTGATGAAGACCCTCAGGAATTCATTGACCAAGTCCAGAAGGTCATAAACATCATAGGAGTTACTTATTATCAGAGTGCCGAGTTAGCCGCATACCAGTTACAGGATATTGGTCATACTTGGTACAAACAGTAGAAGTCCGAGAGGTTAGAGGATGCAGGTCCTATAGAGTGAAAGGAATTTATCACGACTTTCTTAGACAGATTCTTTTCCCAATAGCTGAGAAAGGTAAAAGTTCTAGATTTCATCAACCTCAGGCAGGAAAATATGATGGCTAAAGAGTATTCTCTTAAATGTACTCAGCTAGATAGATATGCCCCTCATGTAAATGCAGACAACAGGGCTAAGATGAGTAAGTTTATGTCAGGGGAGAATGATAGCGTGGTAAATGAGTGTAGGTCTGTGATGCTGAATAGTGATATGACTTTAGCCAGACTTATGACTCATGCTCAACAAATAGAGGAGTAGAAGATTAGGACTAGGGAGAGGCAGAACAAGAGAGCAAGGTCAGGCAGTTTCAGTTTTGCTCAACCAAAATTAGAAGGAGGAAATCATTCATAGTTTCGCCGTAAGCCAGCAATTCCAGCTCCTTCCTCCACTAGTGCCCCAGTTCCAAAACTCAGAGATGGCAAAAGAGATCAAGCACCAGGCTCTAAGTTTCAGGGCAGTGTCAGCAGTGCCCGAACTAATCCCCTGTGTTAAACTTGTGGTAAGAACCATAAGGGTACCTGTAGAGCTAGCCACAAGATTAGAGAGTGTCCATATTCAAGTTTATAGGGTCAGCAGAATCGCTCCACAGCCCAGTCCAGTCGCCCAAATCAGCAGAGTGCCGCTTCCAGTGCTACTAGTGGGCAACGCCCAAACAGACTCTATGCTCTTCAGACTCGACAGGATCAGGAAAATTCTCTTGATGTCGTTACTGGTACATTACAAATTTTCCATGTTTATATTTATGCTTTGCTAGATCCAGGTACATCCTTGTCTTTTGTTACTCCTTATATAGCAGGCAATTTCAGAATCAGTCCTGAAATTTTAGTAGAGCCTTTTTTAGTCTCTACCCTAGTGGGTAAAACTATCATAGCTCGGTGGGTATACAGGAACTGCCCGATTATGATATTTTAGAAAGCCACGTCAGCAGATTTATTGAGTTAGAGATGACTGATTTTGATATCATTCTCAACATGGATTGGCTTCATTCCTGCTATTCCACAGTCGGCTGCAAAACTAGGGTAGTTCAGTTTTAGTTCCTGAATGAGCCCGTCCTAGAGTGGAAGGGTAGTACTTTATATTTCAGGGGTCAGCTTGTTTCCTACCTTAGGGTAAGGAAAATAATTTCTAAGGGGTGTGTGTATTATCTCGTGCATATTTAAGATTCCAGTTCTGAATCTCCTAGTTTTGAATCAGTCCCAGTTGTAAATGAGTATTCAGACGTGTTTCCCGAAAACCTTCCAAGCATTTCTCATGAAAGAGAAATAGACTTCGGCATTGCTCTTCTTCCAGATACTCAATCTATTTCTATTCCACCATACAAAATGACAGCAACAGAGCACAAGGAACTAAAATATCAGTTGAAAAATCTCTCAAGTAAGGGATTCATCAGGCCCAGTGTATCCCCATGGGGTGCACCAGTCTTATTCGTGCACAAGAAAGACGGTTCTCTCAGGATGTGTATTGATTACCGTCAGCTTAATAAGGTTATGGTCAAGAACAAGTATCCTCTTCCTATAATAGATGACTTGTTTGACCAACTTCAGGGTGCCAGTTATTTCTTCAAAATAGACCTCAGATCAGGCCACCATCAGCTCAGAGTTAGAGAATATGACATCCCAAAGATAGCTTTCCGTACTTGGTATGTTCACTTCAAGTTTCTAGTTATGTCCATTGGTCTTACCAATGCCCCAGCCACTTTCATGGACTTGATGAACCATGTGTTCAAGAAGTACATGGACATGTTCGTTATAGTCTTCATAGATGATATCCTGGTCTATTCCCGCAAAGAGCGTGATCATTCAGACCATCTCAGGATTGTTCTTCAGACTCTCAGAGATCACCAACTATTCACCAAATTCAGTAAGTGCAAGTTTTGGATAAGATCATTACTATTCCTTGGCCATATTATTTTCGGTGATGGCATTAGAATGGATCCTTAGAAGATTGAAGCAGTAAAAAATTAGCCTCGCCCTGTCTCTTCATCAGATATCATGAGTTTCTTGGGATTGAATGGCTATTACAGACGGTTTGTCGATGGATTTTCTTCTATTGTATCCCCCATGTCTAGAATGACTCAGAAGAAGGTCAATTTTCAGTGGTCAGATCCTTGTGAGAAGAGTTTTCAAGAGTTGAAGACTCGACTCACCTCAGCTCAAGTTCTAGCTCTTCCAGATGGTTTAGACAGTTTTGTAGTCTATTGTGATGCATCCATAGTGGGTTTAGGTTATGTCTTCATGCAGCATGGTAAGGTCATAGCCTACACCTCCAGATAGTTAAAGCCCCATGATAAGAATTATCCTACTCATGATCTTGAGTTAGAAGCCGTAGTATTTGCCTTGAAGATTTGGAGGCATTATCTATATGGAATTTATGTAGATGTCTTCACAAATCATAAGTCTCTAGTAAGTCTTTTCTCAAAAAGATCTCAATCTTTATCAGAGAAGGTGGTTAGAGCTTTTGAAAAATTATGACATGAGTGTCCTTTACCATCAGGGAAAGGTCAACGTTGTGGCCGACGCTCTCAGTAGAATATCCATGGGTAGTGTTTCTCACGTTGAGGATAGCAAAAAGAAGATAGCTTAGGGAGTCCATCAGCTCGCCATACTAGGTGTTCGCTTAGTCGATTCTTTAGAGGGTGGTGTATGTGTTCAGAGTAGTTCAGATTCATCTCTAGTTTCCAAAGTGAAAGAAAAGTAAGACAGGGATCCTAGCCTTGTCAAGCTAAAAGAGTCAGTTCAGAATCAGAGAGTAGAGGTTTTCTCCCTAAGGAGAGATGGGGTTCTTTGTTTTCAGGGTCGTCTATGCGTTCCAGGTGTAGTTGACTTAAAACAGCGGATTTCTTACAGAAGCGCATGGTGCATGATACTCTATTCATCTAGGGTCCATTAAGATGTACCACAATCTGCGGGAAATCTATTGGTGGAGTGGGATGAAAATAGATATTGCAGATTTTTTGGCTAAGTGCTCTACATGTTAGCAAGTTAAGATAGAGCATCAGAAGCCTAGTGGACCTATGCAGGAGTTCACCATTCCTACTTGGAAGTGGGAAGAAGTGAACATGGACTTCGTGACGAGTTTGGCTTAAACTCGTCATCAACATGATTCAGTTTGGGTTATTGTAGACAGGATGAACAAGTCAGCTCATTTCCTTCCAGTTCATACTTCTTATTCAGCTAAGGATTACGCCAAACTCTATATCAGGGAGTTAGTCAGATTACACGGTGTTCCATTATCTATTATTTCAGACAGAGGTACCCAGTTCACCTTTCACTTCTGGAAATCATTCCAAAAAGGTCTTGGTACCCAAGTCCATCTCAGTATATCCTTTCATCCTCAGATAGATGGTCACGCAGAAAGGACCATTCAGACTTTTGAAGATATGCTAAGGGCATGTGCAATTGATTTCAAGGAAAGTTGGGATGACCATTTGCTTTTAATTGAGTTTGCATACAAAAATAGCTATCATTCCAGTATTAAAATGGCTTCATTCAAATCTCTCTATGGTAGGAAGTGGAGATCTCAAATTGGTTGGTTTAAAGTTAGTGAGGCCTCAGTCATAGGTCCTGACTGGGTTTTTGACACCTTAGAGAAAGTTCAGTTGATCAGAGAGAGACTCTGGGCTGCTCAGAGCCGACAGAAGTCTTATGCTGATGTTCATAGAAAGGATATCGAGTTTGAGGTCGATGACTATGTCTATCTTAAGATCTATCCCATCAAAGGAGTGAAGGGGTTCGACAAGAAAGGAAATCTCAGTCCCCACTATATCGTTCCTTTTAGGATTCTTAGTCGTTTAGGCAAGGTAGCTTATAAGCTTAAATTGCCTTTAGATTTAGCCTTAGTTTATCCGATCTTCCATATATCCTTGATCAAGAAATGCGTAGGTGACCTAGCAGTTGTAGTCCCTATTCAGAGCATTGATGTTCAAAACAGTCTCTCTTATGAAGAGATTTCAGCCAAAATCTTAGACTATCAGAATCGTCGATTGAGGAACAAAGAGGTCCCTCTAGTTAAGGTTCTTTGGTAAAATCAGTCTATCGAGGGTACTTGTGAAGCAGAAGCAGATATGCATACCAAGTATCCTTACCTCTTCTCCGCCGATTCAGATCAAGCTCAAGGTAATAGTTCGCCTTAAGCTTATTCAGTTTCATATTCATGTTCCCATTATAAACGTGGTATCTACTACCATTTCATACTCTGTCATGCATTCATGTATCAGTTCAGTTATAAAATCATGTATCAGCTATGCATTCTCGTGTTGAGAAACTCAGTTTATCAGAACGCTCAGTCACACATTCATGTACCAGTTAGCCATGCATCAGATGTGCATAAGTTCAGTATATTTAGCATGTCAGTCATGAAGTCATGTCTCAGTCACTCATGTTCATTTATTATTTTCCCTCTTAGTCAATCTCATTCGAGACAAATGTTCTCAAGGGGGAGATATTACAATACACATGCTTATTCCTAGCTAGAAATTATCTCAAGAATGCTAGTACTTTCTTTGAAATACAAATCTATTTTTGTACCTATGGTATTTTTGAGATTTCTACTTTCTATCACGTGGTAAATTGAGTTAGCTTTCTAACGATACCAATTTTGTCCAAATCCTACACCAGACGAGGAAGTTATGGATGCTTTACTCAGAACTGACCGAAACGCCCAGGTGCAACGTCCAAGTTGATGGACCGCCAAACAAGTGAAGGACCACCACTTTGACCATCATAACCAAGGTAGTAGGGCCACGTTCTAGATAAGGATTGACGGACGAGTTGACGGATGAGTTGATGGACCGTCAACCAGGCCGTCAACTCTTATCCAGTGAACCCCATTTCTGGTGCACGTATGATGGTCAAAATAATGGACCGTCAAGTTTCTAACGGACCGTCAGTCGGGTCATCACATGCCATGTTCAGTTTATTTCTAAGCCGTTTTAACAGGGGTATTTTGGTCATTTACCTCTACCCTATATATACCCAGATGAGTTCGAATTCAGCTATTTTGCTCATTATTATTTCACAAACAAAAACTAGGGTTTCTCTCTAAATTTAATGTCCAAGAACAAAACCCAATCTTCTTCAAAAATCAAAGGATTTCAAATCCTTCAAGTTAAAAAAAATATCAAGAACCTTGAGTCAGGTATGCGTAGTGTTCATCTATGGATCCATTTCATTCATAGAGCTCAAGAACCATGTTTTAAATATTTTTTAATTGTCTTGTTGTGATATGAGCATGTATAGGTTGATGATTGTTGTTTAGTTTCAAGATGTTATCTAAAGGTGTTTTCATGAAGTATATGTGGTTGTTAGTTGAAACCCATGATCCTTATGTGGCTTAATACGGTGAAATTCATGAACACGCTTAAGCTAAAAGAATGCATGCAAAGTGTTTAATAATATGACTAGGATGATAGAATTCATGTCCCATGATTTAATAGTGCTTAAATGACAAGTCCATGCTCTATGCTTTATGATTTCCCATAAATTCCATATGAGTGATATGCGTTGTTGTTGTGATATGGATTGACCATGATATTGAAGCTATGCAAGTATATACATGTTGTATGAATTTTCCTTCTATGTATAAGATGTTGAGAACTATAATTAGTGTGAAATCCCCTGCTCATGATATGGTAAATTGTTGACTCTAATCTTACGATCAAGTCAGTCATGTGTGTCAGTTTCCTTTCATCGAGTCCTAGGGGTACTTGTACCCAAAAAATATATCTGTGTGCCTAGAGCCATGTCACGTTATCATGATAATCTCAGTCAAGCCATGATCTATAGAACTCAGTCGGGCATGTGACTCAGGAAACCTCAGAAATCTCATAATCTCAGTTAATTCTCAGATAGTAGTACTAATCTGTTAGTCAACGAAAGTCAGTTACTCAGTCCATGTACCGTCAATTAAATCACGTTTAGTCTCTTCATATGGGAGTAGAAGTTAGCACCAAGTGAACCAAAGGATGCGAACTCACCTGCCAGTTTAGGGTGTGATTCTTAGTAATCATCCTTGTATTCCAGAACTACGTAGCCACCGTAGTTTGAGACATCTTAACTTGTCAGATTAGAGTTGATGAGGTGGCTTAATATGTCAGTTTAGGGTTCCCACCGTTCTTATTTTGAGTACTTGCCAGCTAAGGGTCACTCACAGCTGTCCTTACCAGTGGCGCGGTATTGACACCCTTCCAGTCGGGGCAGAGATTGGACCCCAACTTAGCTATATGTGTTGTTGGGGCATGTTGATCAAACAACTACCTCCCACAGTTTTAGTCCCAGTCTCAGTGAAAAGAACTCAGATGGTTCTTCTGATTTTAGTATATCAGGACTGTCAGATACAGTCAATTCAGTTACAGAACAAAACACAAATAGTTTTGTTAGATTCAGGAATGTCAGACACAGTCATCTATGTTATCAGAATTTCAGTATTTGTCATGCTAGATATCAGTAGATCATGTATTAGTGTCAAGATCTAGATATCATGTAAGCACGATCTCAGTTACTATGTATGCTTGTTTGCACTCTTACGTTCATATTAGTCAGTCAGTTAGCATCGTTTATGCATGTAAACCGTTTTGCATTTAGCCTACCTTACTTTTATACTCAGTACTCCCAGTTGTACTGACCCATTTGTGCTATGGTGTTTTCTTTCACGTTACACCATAGGTTTACAGATACAAGCTCCAGATCAGCAGTAGTATTCCAGTCGCAGAGTTGCAGTGAGTCGTCATCCATTTGAGGCTGATATTATTTATTTCATTTATTAGTTTAGTTCAGTTTTGCTAGATGGATTTAGTTGGAGACATGTTCCTTCAACTCCTTATTCAGACAGTATTTAGAGGCTTTCAGATTTAGTTCAGATTTTATTGAGATTTCAGTTATTTTGGGTATTTGTTACCCCATATGGATGTTATAATTTGTCAGATATTCTATGCAGTTGAACCTTATGGCCTATTGTTCATGTTTTCCACATTATTATGTCATATATTGCAGTGTACAGGTATTGATATCAGTCATGGGTTAGCTTGTGGTCCTTCAAGGTCATAAGCACCATGTAGCATTCCGGTTCAAAAAATTAGGGCGTTACAATTGTGTGGAGGGATTTTTGGTGTTTTAGATGGTTTAGCATGTGTTTCTCTTCCTCTATAGTTTTGTGGTGTTGCAAAATCAGTACCAATAGATGAAACTGACTCAACATGTGTTGCTCTTTCTCTATAGTTTGGTGGTGTTGTAAAATCAGCACCAATAGATGGAACTGGTTCAGCATGTGTTTCTATTTCTCTAGAGTTTGATGGTGTTGCAAAATCAGCACCAACAGATGAAAATGGTTTAGCATTTGTTGGTCTTCCTCTAGAGTTTGATGGTGTTGTAAAATCAGAACCAACGGATGGAACTAGTACTTTTCTAGGTCTCCATCTCCCTCTCTTTGCAGCAGGTTCTTCATCAGTAGTTGTTTGTTTCTAACAAACAAAGGATAAGGATATGTATTAGATGGTTATCTTTTTTTAGAAAGGTAACATAAATGTATTAGATGGTTATAAACATAGTAAAGTAAACAGTAATAGATAAATTACCTTTGGTCTACCCCTTCCTTTTTTTGAGCATGATGATTCTGTAGCTCTTTCTGCCTTTGGAGTAGCAACATCACCACCGCTTCTCTTCATAGGACAACCTCTTTTGTTGTGACCCTTTACATGACATTTACTACATATCATATTAACTCCAGTTTTAGGCAATTTCCTAAAATTCTTGCTTTCACCACATTCCTTTGTTCTCTTCTTTTTTGGCCTGCCTGGCAGTTTCTCTATCCTTGGTGGAGCAACAAATGGGTTTGTAGATAAAGGCCACAGTGGCATATTACTCATTGGTTGCATGAAATATGAGTAAGTGGACTTGTGTCTCTCTTTAGAGTAGCATGGATCAATGAAATCTAGTGGGTCATATTGCTTATACAACATTGCAGCTCAGGCATGTTGACATGGTATCCCCTTCAACATCCAAGATCTACAACTACACTCCCTTTTTGACAAACAAATAGTGTGTTATTTATATCCCTCCATAACTTCATAACTTGTTACTCCATTGAACTCTGTGGTACAACTCATTGACTTATCAATATTTTCCCCTAACACTTTAATTGAGATTGAAAAGAAATTACTAACCCAAATTCTTGGAAATTCACTTAACTTGGCTAGCCTAGTCATGACCTTGACTTTTATCTCTTCAAGTATACTAATAATACTCTTATGGCTTGCTGCTAAAATCCATGAATTAAAACTCTCACAGAGGTTGTTATCTATAGAATCACACTTGACTTGACAATTAAAATAAACCTTACACCAATACTCTTTATTATAGTAAAGTAGATTAGTAACAATGTTCTTACCAAGTTTAGACAATTCTTTCAGATTTTTCCTAAATTCAGCTTCAAAAGTGCTTCTAGCACACTTCCGAAATGCCATCTTCCTTTGAAGAGCCCTCCAATCCTTTAACCAATTTACAAGGATATGCCTAGCACACCTTCTTTCCTCACAACTTGGTAAAAACTCCTTAACAGCCAAATTAAGTCCCTAAAAACATGAATGTTATTAGAAAAGCAAAAGTATACATAAATAGATTTTTTCCCAAAATAAAATATAAATTGCAATAAAAAAAATAGTTAACAAAAGAATACCTTTTGCATCTCTGACATAATAGTGAAACCACTTCCAAATCCTAGGTCATCTTACAGGAGAGAAAAAAACCAGCTCCATGAATTTTTGTTCTCTTTTGTCACTACAGCCCAAGCAAGTGGAATCATTTGGTTGTTTCCATCCTTAGCCACAACAACCAGCAGCTGACCCTACATACTTTCTTTAAGAAATAACGATCAACACCAATGAATTTTTGACATGGCCTGAATGCCATCTTGATTGCTTCAAAGCAGATGTAGAATGCCTCATATAGTGGCATACCAAGATCATTAGCTTCACCAAGTTTAACCACACAAGTACTCCTTGGATTGGACTTTAACAATCCATCCTTATAGTCAAGAATTCTGCCATACTCTAGAATGTGATCACCCATAATCTCATTTAAAATTCTAGCTCTTGCTCTTCTAGTTGTTGTCTTACCTACATGAAGCTTAAACTTTTTCTAATTAACTTTTGCAATTTGAAAATTCTGATGTTAGGTTGCTCAATTACATCCTCTCTTATAGTCTTGGCCAAGAATCTTGTGTTGCACAAGTAATTTTTGGTGGCCCTATCATAATTATGTACTGGAATATAAGTATTAGTAATAAAGTTATTGGACTTTGGATCAAGACTTGCATATAATAATCACCTGCAGTTTTCCTTGCTGCATCTCACCCTAACTCTATTTGGCTCATTTATATACTTTTCAATTTGAACCCTTTTCTGAATTTCATACTTAGTCAATGCTTCTCTAAACTCTTTCACACTTGCAAAAGACATACCCAGCTGCCACACAACAATATCACTATCAGGGTCATGCTTTACACTATCAGTCACAACTTTTTTTCTTCTTCTACTTCTAGACAGGTTCAATCTCATGTTATCTCCTTCTTTAAGACAACTAAAATCTATATCAGTTTCATAGCTGCCAGGATCAAAACTACCATAATATGGTTCATCACCCACTAACCTTCCTTATAAATTATTTCTCACTGGGGCAATCTCATTAAATCCCAGATTTGGTCCAGCTTGACCACAAGGGACTTCATGATTGTCTGTAGGAATTTTCTCCCTTCTTTTCGTCCTCAAGAAAGCCCTTTGCTCAGTCCTCAGTTGTTTTACCTCCTCATGGACATCACTTCCATAGGTATCATCTCGAAGAAAATTTGTTGCTTTTTTATTTTCAGATTCTATACTATCATCACTAGATTCATCAGATCCTTTTACAGAATAGTTACTATCATCAGAATCTGATGAATCAATGTGATTATTTACTAAATCTGAAGGATCAACATTATTTGGAGCAATTGTATTTGATGTGGAAGTAATGTTTGAGGCAGTATTTAAAGCTGCACCAACCATATTTTTAAATAAGGCTCACCTACTTTCTTACCCCCTATTTCTATACCAACACTATTTTTAGTGGTCCCCATATCTTTATAAAAAGCATCACAAGATTCCTCCTCAGCCATGTGCATATATACATCCAAAACAACACCATTTTGCAAAGTCTTACATATTATTAATACAATAGCATCATTGTCTATGTCACCTAAAATGCAACTATTGGGTGGCCTTATACTAAATTTGCAATTAGGGCTATACCTAAGTTCTCTAATATAATCCTTTATCTCAAAATAATAAACATTATCCACATCAACATTAAATTATTCATTCATTAAACCACCCACATAACTTGCATCTTCACTATCATACAATAAGGTCCCACCATGATAGAATCTTAAAGTTATATATGTAAACCTACTCATACCTATATGCAAAGAATAGTATTATTAAAATCAGAACAGTTCATTGTTAATATTATTAGAACCAAAACAGTACAAACAAGTAAATTATTAATGTTCATTTTCATTCATTCAACAAAAGAAATTGACAAGTTCAACAAAAGTGATACTTTTTTGGTTGTCTAAAACTTAGAGAAGTTTTAAACTCTTATCTATGTGTTTGTCTAATAAAGTGACAAAGACACACCATCTAACAATTATGTCATATTCTATCCATATTCTTATACTTTTTCCTTTCTCTTATGGACAATTTAAAAAGAAACAAAACAACCATAAAAGGTCTATCTTTTATCACTATAAACGTACATCCTATGTTACTTTTCAAAAAGTACAAAAGGTCCTTTTAACACAAAAGGTCCTTTTAACACAAAAGGTCCAACTTTATGACTATATATAGGATGCATCAAGAAATAACATTAGTAGTGCATAAATCCACATTGTAACAGACCAACAATCACAAAAACTAGATACTGAAAAACTATCTAGGTCATGCATGTACCAAAATCAACATATCTAGGACATGCAAGTACCAAAATCAAACCAACAATCAACACTAGTAACAAAAACTAACAAAAACTCGACCTCAATTCCACATAGTGGCAAAATCAGACAAAAAAAATAAATCTATAAAAACTCGACCATAAATAGATATTGTAAGACAAACCCTAACTAGATATGCTTCATAACAAAATCAAAACACAAATATTACCACAATCAGAACACATATTAACAAAAGAGCATCACACGTTACATTTTTCTTGAAAAAATCCAAAGTCAAAATTTTATCCTAACAAAATATACCACAATCTAACTAAAATACGAAATCAAAACAGATTAGAAGTCACAAATAACTAACCTTTATGTTTAGATATTGAAGATTAAGGATGATTTTTTTTTTTGAAGAAATCGCAGCTGATCCAAACGTAAAAAGTGATTTAAGATGAACTTGGGTGAAAATTAACACCGTCAATCTACTAACATTTGGCCAAAAGATCACTTAGAATCAATATTTATTAACGATTTTGGATTTGAAAAGTGAAAATCTTCTCCAATATGTTAAAAGTTTTGGTGAAGTAATGTTTATGTTTGCTTATCGTTTAAAGAAATGGAAAAGTGAAGAGTTTGAGGAAGGAAATGGAAAAGTGAAGAGTCCAACTTAGTGGACTGTGGGTCCCACCAAAATAATTACGCGTGTATTACACGCTCAAGCTTTTGGCTGAAAATATCTGCCACGTAGACAGTCAAGGGTGTAAATAATACACTTTTATTTAGTTCAGGGGGTAATAGGACCCCCCCTGAAGTTGAGGTGTGTCACAACTTTTTCGACTATAGTTCAGGAGGATAACAGACTATTTTATCTATTATTTATACTATTTATTTTAATTCAAAGACTTTATGTTATATTATTTATTTTAATAAATTTTAATTTTAAAGATAAATTTTTTAAGCAAATGCTTTTAGATAAAAATAGAGTTTGTTGAAAATTAGTTAGCTAAATTAGTGATAATTTTTTATTTTTGAATTTTGAATTTGAATAGGAAGTTACAGATTGTTCAAGAATTTGATTCGAAAACAAACTCTACACTAGATAAAGCAGTATTTCAATTAATCCTTTCCTATATAAACTCAATTTTCAATCAAATTTGCTTCTTATTTCATTTTCTAAACTTTTTGTGCTTATTCTTTGATTCTTCAATCAGATTTGTTTATTAATATATATTCATGGTTGGCATATGCTTTCATTATTATATCTGTGCACAATTTGCTTGCCATTCAAAGCTTAAATTTACATTATTTGATTATAATTTCATAATAATTTGTATTACTTGATCGTAAAGAATTGAGATCAATAATTGTGATGACATAATTTTATATATTGGACGCTGATCTCTTTTCTTTGATTGTGCTAGGTTGCTTGAGTTAACAAATAATCTTGACAATGAAATAAAAAGGTTGGCTTCATTGAGACCTACTTCTGAATAATCAATAAACTTTGAAAATAGCAGTCTAGAGGCGGCAACTT